>NC_057807.1:692402920-692473100 GCF_018294505.1 Triticum aestivum | reverse complement strand
CATATATACAATGTGCAAGAAAAAAAGTAGTCATCAAACAAAAAGAAATTGAAAAACTGTTAATCATCTATTTCAGAAATGTGAAATGCGTACAAAATGTTCTGATGTACACACAAAATGTAGAACATGTAATAAAAAAATTTGAACATAAGGATATAAATTTTAGAAAAATGTTAATCCTATATTTAAAAAATGTTAAACATGTATTTAAAAATAGTCATGATATATGCCAAAAAAATACAATGTAAGAAAACAAGTAACCATCATCCATGAAAAAAATAGTTATGATCTAAACATCATATAACATCCATCTCAATTGCAACAGGAAGATTTGACCTTTGAATGGATGTAGATAATCCCTCCATACACGCACATAACTCCGCTTGCAATGCATCTATGCAAGAATACAGAACTCTGCAAGTTGAGAATATAATGTCACCATTCGAATCCCGAAGGATCATTCCAGCCCCCGCTGCTCCAGTTGAATCAAAGGACCCATCTGTATTGAGTTTAACCCACTCCGAGCTTGGTTTAGACCATATAAGCATCAGGGACACAACTCTGCCCGACGTAGACGAAGATCCAAAGACCATAATGGACTTACCCTTAATTGTATCCATGTTCGAGTTCAGTTTGGTCGCCACCAAAGATTCCAAGTAGCTCTGCAGGAACCGAACTGAAACCTCCAAGGGTGGAGCCGGCTTTTGATGTGTTATCTCATTTCGGACAAACCAACTACGCCAGAAGATCATGATCATCATGCATCGCTAGATTTAACTTAATTGTGCTAGGGCATTTAGCAGCCACTCCTTCCCACTATTTACCAAGTTATCAATACTAGGTAACCTTCATACCTTGGCCATCTCCTAATACAAATCTCGGTCAACTTGGCATCGCATAAAGGGGTGAAAGTTGTCTTCCTCCTCAGTACCACAAACTAGGCAGATACTAGTCACTTCTAGTCCAATTCTATGCTTGTTTTTCCAAGTAGGCAGCCCATCCGTCGCTACTCGCCATGCAAAGTTTTTAACATTAGGAGGCGCATCACTCTTCCATATGTATGTACAGCACGATCTGCTGCCATCCGGTGAAGACTAGATGAGGTCGAACTCTCTCTGTGGGCTTCATCAAAGGCCAACATATAAGCACTCTTCACAGTAAATACACCTAGCTTATTGGGTCCCCATGTAATGACATCTTCATCCTGCCTCGGTGAAGCTCTAATTTTCAGAATTTCGTCGACGTCTGCGTCAACAAAGTATTGCGACAATAACTGACCATTCCAAGATCCATTCTCATTCAGGAGGTCAGAGACGTAACGGATGCGACATCTACCTTGCAATGAAATAGGCTTATATGAATAGGGCCCCGGGATCCAGTTGTCGCGCCAAACTTGTATGCTTCTTCCATTGCCCACACGCCAAACCAATCCCTTTTTCAACAAGTCCAAACCGTGACTGATTGCCTGCCAAGAAGAAGATGCATTTCCCGTGAAAACAATGTCCTCAAGCTTACCCTCTGGATAGTATCTTGCTTTCAGAACTTGCGCACATAAACTGTCCGGTCTAGAAATCAATCTCCACACCTGCCGAACCAGTAACGCTTGGTTGAACGGACGAAAATCACGAAAACCTGCACCCCCTCTGTCCTTTGGTTGCATGAGATAGTCCCACCCTCTCCAGTGGACCTTCCTCTTTCCTTTAGCTGAACCCCAATAAAAGTTTCTGATCATTCTTGTGAGATCATCGCAGACTGAATATGGCAGTTTAAAAACACCCATGATATAAGTTGGTAGCGCCTGTGCAACAGCTTTCACAAGTATCTCCCTCTTGGGCTGGGCTAGCTGTCCATCTCCTCACTGGATAAGATGTTTTGTCAGGCTTGTCTGAAGGTTTTGGAACTTCCCCTTAGACATGCGTCTGGAGTAGGTAGGCCCAAATACTTCTCCTCAAAAATCAAAATTTTGACATGCAAAACTTTGTCGAATCTCATTTTGTACTGTACCCGGACAAGAAGCACCGAAGAACATGGAACATTTATCATAATTAAGACTTTGCCCAGTGGCCAAACCATACAGGTTTAAAGCTGCTTTAACGCTCTCTGCCTGACCTCTAGTTGCCTCAAAGAACAACACAGTAACATCAGCGAATAGTAAATGGGATATACCTGGTGCTCGCCTGCAGAGTCTCACCAGGGTGATATGACCACTAGCAACTCTGTTTTTTAGTATAGCTCAAAGCCCATCCGCAACAAACAGGAATAAGATTAGTGAAAGGGGATCACCATGCCAAAGCCCACGTGACGGTGCAAATGAATCCAAGAGAGTTCCGTTCAATTTGACAAAATACCTCACCGATGCGACACAAGTCATTATCCAGTCAATCCATTGTTGAGAGAAACCAAACTTTTGCATCACCTTCCTCAAGAACCCCCAGTCCACCCTGTTATATGCTTTGGAAAGATCAAGTTTATATGCACAAAAACTCTTGGTGGGATCCTTTTCTTGCTTAATGTAGTGTAAGCACTCAAAAGCAATCAGCGCATTATGAGTAATCATCCTCCCCAAAATGAAAGCACTCTGTTCACCTGAAATTAGGTCATCGAAAAGAGGACGGAGTTTGTTCACCAAACACTTAGATATGACCTTATAAATCACATTGCACAAGCTAATTTGTCTATACTCAGACAACTTTGTAGGGTTGGCAATTTTTTCGGTATTAGGACAATTGCCGTGGAGTTAACTCCCTCTGGCATAACACTCGTACAAAAGAAATCCTTGACAGTTGCGATCACGCTGTCCTTGAGAGTCGCCCAATTCTTCTGAAAAAATCTGGCGGGAAATCCATCAGGCCCCGGCACCTTCAATGGCCCGATCTGAAAAAGGGCATCGGAAATTTCTTTGTCACTAAACGGAGCACAACACTTGACATTATCCTCCTCTGTAACCAGCACCTCAAAAAGATCGACCACCGGGCCTGCATCAAGGTTAGCCTCCGCTGTGAAAATGTCGCGAAAACACTCGTTCGCTAGCTTACCCATAGATGCCAAATCTGAATATACCACCCCAATGCTATCTGTTAGTTGCCTGATCTTATTTTTCCGTGCCCTCCACACCGCCTTACTATGAAAGAACTTTGTGTTACGGTCGCCCTCTTTAAGCCATGATATTCTCGATCTTTGGAGCCAGATCATCTCCTCCCGATATAAAAGCTCATTCATCTTATCCGTCACTTTTCATATTTCTTGTATGTCCGCATTCATATGCATGAGCTCCTCGAGCTGCGAACGAGACTTAGCTAGTTCCTTAGTAACATTGCCGAACTTCCTGCTCCAAGACCCTAGCAACACCACGGTCTTAGTTAGAGCCTCTCTCAGCTGCTCCAAGTTTTGGACGTTTCCAACAGAATCCCATGAGTTCTTGATGACCTCCGGCAATGTAGAGTCTCCCAGAAGATCTCATAACGACGCTGTTTAGAACCAACTGGTCCTGAGTCCGCCTCGCCTTTGAGCAGTACTGCCACATGGTCCGGACAAGGAGAAAGAATATGATGTACAGAGGCAAATGTGAATAGATTTCTCCACTCATTCATTGCAACTGCCCTATCTAGCCTCACCCTGGAATTGTTCGTGCCGCTTCTCTTATTGACGTAGGTGAATGGGACCCCCGTGAAACCCAAGTCCACCAGACCACAAACTTCAAGCGTGTCCCTGAATGATATCATTTGCGCCTCCCGCCTTGGTGTGGCTGAAAAGTGTTCAAAATACCACATCGCATCATTAAAATCCCCACTTACCAACCAAGGAAGAACATTTACAGATTTCAAATTTTGTAGCTTTGTCCACATAAGATGCCTATTCTCCACCCGCGGTTCACCATACACGAACGTAATTCTCCACTGCTCAGCCTCCTCCTGCACACGGACTAGAACATCAATGTGACGATCATCTTTGTCTAGAACTTCCACCACACAATTTTCATGCCAGTATACCGCCAAGCCACCACTCATACCAGAACTGTCTACACCACAAAAACCATTCAGACCCAGCCGGCCTCTGAACCTCTTCATCTTCACATCCTTCTGTCTCGTTTCACACAAAAACACAAACATTGGGGAATGTGACCGACACAAGGTCGTCAACTCTCGAACTATCCGAGGATTCCCCCCTCCCCGGCAGTTCCAGCTTAAGTAATTCATTGGGCCTGGCGGTCCTCCGTCTCGGAGGCTTCCTCATTAGATGTATCCATGTCCACTCCATCAACAATCTCCTCTCCACTCCCACCGTGTCGCATCCTCTTAACTATGGGATTTTTGCCCGGTGTAGAGACAGCAGCAGCTGAGCCCGAGCTCCCATCTCCCGCTCTGTTCTCAATAAGAAGCATTGTATCCGCCACCTTCCCCACCAGATTAGGGACTAGCTGCCCTCTAAGGTTAATTGTTCCATCATCTCTGACTAGTCTTTTTCGAGTTGGACGCTCATGCTCCCTCAGTCCGAGCTGCTAGCCCTCCACAACACCTCTTCCATCATGTCTCGGATGCACATCTCCACCCCTACCTCCAACACCAAAGCTTCTCCCTCCTCTATCACCTCTACCTCCGCCTCCTCTTCTTCCACCCCGAACTCCTTCCCCAGTTGCACTACCTCCCCTACCCGACTCAGACCAGCACCTCGCCCTCCTCTTGCTCCACTGCCGATTGGTTCTCCGCTCCAATGCAAATAGTCCCCCCATTCACATGAAGACGAATCATGTATCCCATCTCCACACTCCACCACATGGCCCATGCAACCGCAAAAAAGCAAAAGTCCGGCAACTTATCATAGTAAACATGGTATTTCTTCCTCTCCTTCAAGGTGATTGGCACAAATCTCACCAGAGGTTTATTAACGTTAACAACCACTTTAACCCTCAAGTTTTTTTTCGAAAAGGGGGAACTCCCCAGCCTCTGCACCAGAACGATGCATACGGCCAAACTTTAACCCTCAAGTAGCTAGAAGGGTTTATCTTTCCTTCATTGACTATTACTGTAAACGGAGGCTCTCCTACCTTCTTTGCCACCTTCTCAGCCAGTTCTTTCTTCCTTGTTAGTCCGTCTGGCAAGCCCTTGATCCTTGCCCATAGTGGGTACATATCCAACGAGTAATCAGAGACATTAGTGAACCCATCATATTCAACCAAAACTACCGGATCTTTTCTAAACTGCCACGGTCCTCCTTCCATCACCCTCCTCCAGTCTCCCAAGCAATGACATTGTGCCAGAATCAATTCGTATGCTCGTTCCGTTGCTCATCTACTATAGAACAGATAGGCAGCGCAAATACATACGTGAATACACGGCAAATCATACCTTTTGAGTTAGGATTTGACTAGCAATTTTTGCTCTTTTTTGTAGGGGTCATATGATGAACTTGTTCTTCCAATCAAAAACCTGGACATTTGCGTCCTCCTGTGGGCTACTGCTGCTTGCGTTTGCCTGCACCTTGCGATCGTGTGTGTGCGTCAGTGTGTGCCGCTCTTGGCTGCTACCTCTCTGCCGGCTGCGCTTCGTATGCCAGGGTTGAGGGAGCCGATGCGTTTCGACAATGCAACCTGTTACTACAATCGATGCTTCTTCGTTTTTTTGAGAAAATGCACGATCGCTCCTCTGCCCCAAGATCCCGGCCCATCACCGTTTATTTTACGAAACCGAGAGCAATTAGTTGACGAGCGCTCTTTCGGGAGCCTAGCAACGATCACTTGTTGTCGGCTGAGAGCGCGCCAAGTGGCGCGCACTCTTAGACGCCGCCACGTATTGCATTCTGGGCGCTTTCTTCGGATTTTTTTTTAATTTTACGCACGCGTTTTCGGCTTTTGAGATTGTGTTTTTTTTAACTTTTCAGTTTTTCACTGGTCTTTCTTAACTTTTCGATAAAAAATATTTAAAAAATAGCGTGAAAAAACACATTTTTTCTTCCTTGAGAGACACGACTTGGCTTCCAAGAGGGGCATGATTTTGCTTCCACGGAGGCATGACCATGCCTATCAGAAATGAGAAAGAAACATGTTTCTCTTTTTTCTTCTTTCGTGAGAGGTACGGTTTTGAGGAAAGCAAAACCGGAAAAAAAATGTGTTTTCTATTTTTTTATGAGAGGCACGGCCGTGCCTCTCGAAATGTGTTTTCTTTTTTTTTCTTTCCGTGAGAGGCACGGTTTTGTTTCCGCGCCGTGCCTGTCGAAAAAGGAAAGAAAAAGTGGTTTCTCTCTTTTTAGAGGCACGGATTTGCTTCTGCGAGAACCACAGTCGTGCCCCTCAGAAACGGCTTCCGAAAAGAAAAAAAAACATACTCCCAATTTGGTTTTTTCGTCCCTTTTTTGTGATTTCTTTTCGTCTAAACCTATCAACATGAGATCTAGTTTTGAAGATCTCGACGAGAGGAATCCAAAGGTGAAAATGGTTTGAGATTTGGACAGACGATTTAAGAGATAAAACTTTTTGAATAAACAGATCTATGAAAAAAAAGTCCTTAGCCCCCGCCCCCTAACCTCTGCTCCTACGATCCCGCCGGTGGCCACTCCGGCCCCGGCGGCCACAAAACCTAGCCGGTGGTCACTCCGACCCCGGTGACCTCCTCTCTCTGGTGATCGCTCGATCTAATCGGTCACTTTCATTCATGTCTCTTTCAGATCTCAACTTCTCCCTTGGAAAAGCTTTCGAAGAGTATGCCGAGAAGCAATGCAATTCAGCCGTCAATGCCAAAGATGAGCCAAGATCTCCCAAGTTCTTCCTCGTGGTGGAGTTCACCAGATCAGGGGTCCGGCTCAACCCAGAATCGGTGAGCCTAATCATCCAAGCGTCCTTTGGGGGTACTGGCAAGCTTTTTAAGGTATCTCATCTGCGCAATTGGTCATACAAATTCTGCGTTTCTTTGCCGGAAGTGGGATTTGAAATCATTAGAGGTGGAAATATGTCTTCCAACCTTTTTTCCATGAATTTTCTTCTGTGGGGAGAGGGAGATGATGATCTCAAGGATCTTTACCTCCGTTATCACAATGCGCTTAACAAAAATTGGACCACTGTGACCAACTCAAGATCTCGTCGATCATAGCCCAGGCTGTTCAAGAGCCAAACTTTTTTTCCTCCAATAGTTTGCAGTCAGCTGCATCCAATCCTGCTGATTCAAATCTCTCGTCCCATGATCGCGTCCAGCAGCAGTCAAGCAACCAGGTTAATGCCATATTAACTTCGCCCAATAATACAGCGCTGGGAAGGGCGGGATCTTCACGTTTCGAATCCATGGGTCTTGCAGCCCATGCCTCTGCAGGCCATTTCTGTGTGCGTTGTGTTATGACGGGCCACATGAGGCCCAAGTGCCAAAATAAGATCCGTTGCAAGGCCTGCAAACGATGGGGGCATATTGCAGTCAATTGTCGATTCCGGCCCAAGATTGTCGTTCCACCTTCCCCTTCTGACAGGGCAAATCAATCTCTTTTGGTAACTAATCGCGATCCGGGAAACAATGCTCAGCGGGACCCAATTGTCAGTGGCACTATCGTTCCGTCTCCCCGTAATGGCGGCACTGCTGAATATATACTGCCTCCTACTTGGGACTCTGTCACTGCTACTTTCCCACCTCTCTCTCACTGCCCTCTTCAGTCTCATCAGTCAAATCACCAAAACAGGGTTTCTCCATTACTCCGCCTCACCAGCTCCGTTCAGGCGACGCCGTCAGTCATGGCCACTTTCCCTTTCGATCTGACGCCATTTCTGCTCCCTGGTACTCACGCCATTGAGGTGGAAGGGAGGCCAGCTCATGCTCGTGTCATCCATGGTGATATACAGCCTTCCAATGAGAATCTTGCTATTGGCACTTTGGTTCCAATGCCCCAAGGTGAAGTTGCTTTTACCAATGTCCGAGATGTCCTTAGTGATTTTCTGGTTTCGCAACGGGTTGTGTTCTCTTCCATCTCCAAATGCCCTTTCGGTCAAGCTTTTGTTATTGCAACAGTAAGGCAGGCAGAGATTCATTGGTAATAGGAGTCCTTATCCGTTTGATGATATACACATCATTTTTCAAAAGCATGATCAAGGCATGAACCGGAGGAAATATAATTTGGCTAGAGATTGTTGGCTGCTTTTAGTTGGATTTCCAGCAGATCTCCAATGCATGTCGGAGATGAACATTGCGGACTCAAGTTTTGGCAAGCTCCTTTCTTTGGACAGTGTGAAGACTATGGATGCTGTAGTGGTTGTTAAGGTGAGGATTGATACCCTTACGGATGTCCCAGTTAGTTTGGCCGTGACAGGTGACATGCACTTCGAAGGGGAATCCTGGACATGCCCAGTCATCATATTTCAGGTGGAGCTGTTAGGAGGGGGACCCCCCAATGAGGATCCAATTCTTGTGGAAGGAAATCCACATCCTAGGCCTCCTGAACAACATCATCATCCTAACCAGCACAATCTGTTCTTTGGACCAATCCCGCAGCATGACAACAATGAGCAAGGACAATGTGCAGGATGATTAGAATGATGAAGAAGCAGAGGATGCAAAGGAGCAAGGTTGGGACCATTGGGCTATGCCCCCTGTCAATAATGTTCAGGATCACCAGGAAGAAGAGCCACCTGCTGTGGAGATGGAACATAGTGGCCTCACGCTCTCTCTTGGCGTTGACTCTAACAGTGATGAATCTGCTCACTCTGTTCATGTTGCTGCCAATATGCAGTTGTTTGGGGATCTATTAGCCCCTCCTGAGCCTCTAGCTATTCTTGAGGAGATGCATCTGCCTCTTGACCTTAACATGCCCCTGGAAGTTGTGATGCAACCTTTGCAGCTTGAGCTCCCTCCAGTTGTGCAGCCGGAGAATGTATTTCTGCAACAAGAGCTTGTCCCTCTGCCTGTTGCTGCAATATTGCAACAGGAATAGCCAACTGCTGCTTCCAGTGCTGTTCAGATGACTGTTGGACAGCAATTGCAAGAGTTGCGAGAGCCACAAATCCCAAATCATACCGATCAGTTGGTTGACAACAATCTGTCTAATGATCAAGTGCCACTGGGTCCAGTTGATATTTAGAATACCAAGGTTCTTCAGTAGGAGACAGTTCAACTTACAGATAACATTTTGGTTGATGCTGCAGTTGTTTCTCTGGTTAACAATGTGGACACCATCAGTAATAAAGAACTACCTAGTCCAGATTCAGGTAGTTCTGATCCCCCACCTGGCTTTCCTATTCCTATTTATAAAGATTCTATTCATGTGGGAGCTTGCCAATTATTGCCTGATGCTGCAGACCCTGTCATGCAAAAGATGTTCTTGTCTCAAGCCCAAGAGGTCCTGCACTCTGCTTGCGCTGGTGTTGAGGATGATGATCTCTGGAAGAAGCACTTTGCTCCAGTAGGTCATCCTAAGGAAGTTGCTCAGGTACCTAACGAATGGGTTAATTTTATAGCTCTTGCTTTATTAACACCAGAAAGATTCGAGTGGGCCAAACAGTTACTTTCATCTCAGTTATGGAAGATTATTTCTGATCAATTAGATAGTTCAAACCTGAAACATTTTGTGGTGCCTGATAAATGTGATTCTGTTCTTCAACCTCTTTGTCAGAACGAGAAGGACAAGGAAGTGCATTCTTCCACCCCTAGATCCACTCCTCCATCAAAATCTTCAGCAATTGGGATATCCTCCAGCACTTCAGCCATCCAGGTCTACAGAAAGAGGAAGGACAAGGCTCCCCTCATTGAATCTCAGGTGAGAAGGAGTTGTATAATTCAGCAGTTGAATCATGGCTATAGAAACAAAACTTGCATGGATAGAAACTATTTGCCTTGTAATGTCAATCCTCCTTCAATGCCCAGCAAAGTAGTTAAAAAATCTTTATATTGCATTTTGCATGATTCCTGAGAAGGACTGCTCAGATGATGCTCTCCATCAGGCCAAGAAAAAGAAAGTAGGCAAGGAGGAGGACAAGGAGAATAGCAAGAAAGGCGCAAAGAAAGGAGGGGTGCCCAACCATGCGTGAAAGACTCACAGAGGCTCTCTTTAGCTGTCTTCTATTTTATGGATGTAATGATTGTGTCTTATCAAATGCCCTTATATAAGTTCATGTACTCCAAAGAGGTTGAACCATCACTTTTGCTGCTGTTTCAGACTAAGATATTTTATCTGCGCAAAGTTTTAAAGAGCGTCCATTTTCAGTGTCCAGAATGTTTCATCAATGAATAAGCAGTGGAAAATTTTAAATTGGAATATTAGAGGCATTAATGACAAAGATAATTGGCTAGCTATCAGAAATAAAATCGACGAGACAAATTGTGACATTCTTTGCATCCAGGAAACAAAGAGGGAAGTTTTTGATAGCAAATACATTAAACAGTTTTGCCCTAAACGCATGAATAAGTTCGATTACCATCCATTTGTGGGTGCTTCAGGAGGATTGTTAGTGGTCTGGAATGAATCCATTTTCTCAGGAGAAGCTCTTTCTAAAAATAGATTCCCTATTACCATTCGATTCATTTCGAAGCTCTCCAATTCCATCTGGACTCTTTCAAATATCTATGGCCCTTGTCTCTCTGAAGAAAAGGTCATTTTCATGGACTGGTTCTCTAATCTTCACATTCCTGATGACTGTAATTGGTTGATGCTTGGTGACTTTAATTATATTCGATATCCTTCCAACAGAAACAGAGAAGGAGGTAGCATCAATGACATTCTTCTGTTCAATGAAGCAATCAACTCTTTGGGCCTGCTTGAAATTCCCCTCAAGAATAGAGCATTTACATGGAGCAATATGCAAGCTGCGCCTCTGCTTGAAAAGCTGGACTGGGTTTTCTCTTCTGAATCTTGGACTTCTAACTTCCCAAATACCATGGTGTTGCCTCTTTCTAAACCTATTTCTGATCATATTCCATGCATCATTAAGATTGGCACCATGATTCACAAATCAAAGATCTTCAGGTTTGAAAATTATTGGATGCAGATTGATAGTTTCAAAGACACAGCGAAAAACATTTGGCAACAAGAGGTCAATGAAACTGATAGTGCTAAGAAGATCGCTGCCAAGTTTAAAAGATTGAGAAAGGGTTTAAAGATTTGGGACAAAGATCTTTCTCAGCTGTCAAAGCTAATCCAAGCCTGCAATGATCTCATTCTGTTCTTTGATACTATTGAAGATTTCAGAACCTTAACAATTGTTGAATGGAATGGCAGAGAGATTGTTAAGAAGCACTTGCTAAATTTGTTGGAAATGCAGAAGACTTACTGGAAGCAAAGAGCAACCATTAAATGGATTCTGAAAGGGGAGGCCAATACAAAATATCTGAAGGTTAAAGCAACTATCAATTACAGGAGGAATTATGTTGCTACTTTGCAAGATGAAGCTGGTAGTATGCAAGAGGATCACCAAGCTAAAGCTGCAATTCTTTGGAGGGCCTTTAAGCAAAGGCTAAGTACCTCTGTGCCCACTTTCAATCTCCTCAACTTAGAAGATCTTATTCAAAAGATGCCAGAACTCATTGATCTTGACAAGCCTTTCACCAAAGAGGAAATTGATGCAGTAGTTAAAGAGCTTCCTTCTGACAAGGCACCAGGGCCAGATGGTTTCAATACTGATTTTATCAAACACTGCTGGGATATCATTGCTCCAGATTTCTACAAGCTCATTGAAGACTTTTATGATGGCAAGTTGAATTTACAGAGCATCAACTCCTCTTTTATTACTATGTTGCCCAAAAAAGATGCACCTGTGAATGCTAATGATTTCAGACCCATCTCTTTGCTGAACTGCTCCATCAAAATCATCACTAAGCTTCTGGCTAATAGGTTGCATGCTATTATTCTAAAGCTAATTCATCAGAATCAATATGGGTTTCTTAAAAAGAGATCAATCCAGAATTGTTTGGCATGGTCATATGAATTCATTCATCAATGCCATCAATCTGGGCAGGAGTTGATTATTCTCAAACTTGACTTTGAGAAAGCTTTTGATATGATTGAGCATGAGGCCATTAGGAACCTGCTCATTGCTAGAGGTTTTGGGCCTAGGTGCATTATGTGGATGGATATGATTTTCTCATCTGGTTTTTCATCTGTACTTCTGAATGGAGTTCCTGGAAAAAAATTCCTCTATAAGAGGGGGGGGGTCAGGCAAGGGGATCCTCTCTCACCTTTGCTGTTTGTCATTGATGCTGACTTGCTTCAAACAATTCTAAATGAAGCTATGAAGAATGGTCTGATTTCTGCTCCTCTGCATAATAATGGTGATCAAGATTTTCCAATAATTCAGTATGCTAATGATATTGTCTTAGTCATGCCAGCCAATGCTGCTCAACTACATCAACTCAAGAACTTGCTCATGTATTTCAGTACCTACACTGGGCTGAGAGTAAACTATGAAAAATCTATGATTGTCCCCATCAATACTGCAAATGATAAGATGCTGGAGTTAGCTCACATTATAGGTTGCAAAGTTGGATCTCTGCCTTTCACCTACTTGGGGTTACCTCTGTGTCTTTCCAAGCCAAAGTTAGAGCAGTTTATGCCCATCATGAAGATAATTGAGCAAAGGCTTGCTGGTTGTTCCTCTTTGCTATCATAGATAAATTGATTCTGGTTAAGTCTGTGTTCTATAGTTTACCAATCTTCTTCATGTGCACTCTTGCACTTCCAGCTGGTGTCATGGAACAGATTAAAAAATATCTCAAACACTTCTTCTAGAGGAAATATGGGATGGAAGACAGAGACTCTGCTCTGATTGCGTGGGACAAAGTTTGCCAGCCTAAAGACAGAGGAGGGCTAGGGGTGCTTGATATTGCCAGCCATAACAAATGTCTACTCATGAAGCATGTCCAGAAGTTCCTCAATCAGCAAGACATTCCTTGGGTAAAGATGATCTAGGAGGCTTATTACCCTGACAGAATGCTTAACACTGCACCACAAGGATCTTTCTGGTGGAAAAGTATTCTCAAGCTTGTCCCTGAATTCAGACAAGTGGCTGTTCCCAATTTAGGCTCTGGAAACACTGTTAGATTTTGGATGGATAACTGGAACCAAGGAATACTTAAAGAAAAATTCCCAGAGCTATTCTCTTTCAGCAAGCAAGAGCAAATTTCAGTTCAGAAAATCAAAGACTTGGGGGACATTTTTGACCATTTCTTCACTCCTCTATCCATTCAAGCTCATCAACAATTTCGGAAAGTGACTGATGTGGTGCAAAATACTCAACTTAGCAATGCTCTAGACTCATGGAGATTCTCTTGGAATCAGCATAAAGATGGATATTCTTCAATCAAAATGTATAAGCAGCTGCAACCAAAAGAGATAGCTTCACCACTTTTCAAGAGCATTTGGAGAAGTGCTACAATGCTGAGATATAAGATTTTTGTTTGGTTGATCCTGCATGACAGAGTAAATGTCAGAAATCTCCTTTCCAGAAAGAAGTTCCATCTGCCCAGTTACAATTGTGAGATTTGCAGCTGCGCTTGCGAAGAAACCAGTCTTCAACTTTTCTGGGACTGCCCTTTTGCGTTGTCACGTTGGGATTCCATTGTTCATTCCAGGGAGAGAGGCATCAATACCTTCGATGAAATAACTTTGCTGCTAAATCATTTGCCCAAACAGTTTGCAATGAGCATAATTACCATGGGATGCTGACACATTTGGATGCAGAGGAACTCCAAAATATTCGACGCTAAAAATCCTTCAGTCCAAGCTTGGAGAAGTCTACTCAGAGAAGATCTCACGAAGATTATATTGAGAACCAAAGAGAAACACAGGGAAGTTTTCAGAGGATGGATTACAGATAATCTAGCTTAATTCATTATGGATTTTCGTCCAACTGGTATTGGTTAGATGGTTCGGATGTATTTATTTATGTACATAACTTTGCTTAAATTTGAATGACAATTATCGTAGAACGATTGTTCTACGGTCTTTGGTTCAAAAAAATGAAAAAAAAATCTAGGTTGTCACAACCTAGGGAAGTGGTAGTGATCCTTGGAAGGAATACTCCTTAATTAGAGATTTCATACGGAACCTGACATCATTTCTTAGTCTCGATCAATGTAATGGAGTAAAGGCCAAGGCCCAGATCACCAGGGAAAAATGATTCGGTTGCTTTCTTCCTTCTGGAGACGAGTTGCAGATCTTCCCAGCAGCTCGAATGGCGGCTTCCCTACGGATCAAGTTTTTCCAATATCGATATCGATGAATGGCACATACAAGATTTAGGGGCCCTGTGCGGTCACACACCTCGCACATTATGGACGGACCTGGGCCAGGAATTCCTATTGGAAGGTGACCAAACTATTTATAGAGAAGAAAGTATGCTAAGTAACTCACATCATCTGCAAAACGGATATTTTTGTTTTACAGAAGCACATAATGAAGCGTTAGCGTGCAAGTTCTGTGACAATAGATTCAGAAATTTAGCACTATATATGGTCAAAAAAAGGGAAGAAATAAAAAGCGCATTCGATTTTTCTTTTTCTCTGTTGGCTAATGGGCCTCAATGGGCTGCGTGTAGGAAGGAAGAAATTAGAAGTAATCGACTCCGTAAATTCTATTCTTCAATAGGCGGCCGCAAAGCGAGAACCTGGAGCGGCGGCGGCGCCGGGCGGGCTCTCTCCTCCCATCCGGCGGTGAAGACGCGAGGACACTTCCTGCTCCGACGACGAAGCGGCGACGCGAGCCCGCTGCTCATCGGTCGCGACTTCCACCGTCATCCTTCATCGACTACCTCGGTCGTGGAGTTAGGGACTTAACAGGGTAGGTTTGGCGTGTCGATCGCCCGCCCCCTCTCGCTCTGCTTTGCTTTGTGCCACTCTGCTGTTGTCCCATGTGCTCTGCTATCGCGCCTCCTCGCGGTAGCAAAACGGATCGGTGGATGCTTCACCTCACGGCTCCAGGCCACTGCTGGACTCCCACTGCAAATTTCTCATTAGCCGACCAAATTCCCTGGAGGTTGCTCATGTCCTTCAATGTTCTAAATAGCGGGCTATGGAAAATAGCGGCGGCCTCTAAAAACAGCTATAGCTGAGTTATAACGGGCTATAGCGGGATATAGCGGGCTATTTGTGAAGGCGACCATTTAGCGGCACCTTCCTGAAAAGGCTATAGCGGAGCTATAGCCGGCTATTTAAAAATTGTGTCCTTGCTTGCTTTCTCTCTCTTACCGTTACATTTACCCACCTAAATTTCTGTTTTCTTTTTTAATCTTTGTCTCCTCTAGGAAACATGAGGTAAGTTCGCCCAGAGTTGTACAGCAAATGTGGTAGCGACCCCTTGTATCTTTCGGTCCCCTTCTTTCTTCACATTGTTATTTCCTTGTTGCTTGGCGCCAAATTAATCCTAGTAGGTATCCTGCACCATTTTAAGGTCGCATGTTTGTCTCATTATTTATTTTATTTTGCATCTAGAGAGCAAAATTAAACGAAAAAGGCCTCCGCCCCGCTTTATATATAACGCACGATCAACTTACAACTCGAAGCAACCCACCACACAACACAACACCACAACCCACACACGCGAGACAAGATACATAGGTGCCAGAGAACAACTACAACACCCCATCCACCACCACGAAGACAAAAGATGATTAATAAGAAATACTGCAGAGCCGATGGAGCCCTCAACGAAGTGAAGAGAGGAAGTTGCTAGCTGACGAACCGAGAGTGCCAAGGCGGTGTCTTCCGGAAGACTGCGACACCGAAGTGCCGCCACCGCCCGATCCAAAGAATCAAGATTTTCACCCGAAGCACGATGAAGGTCAAGAAGCAGCCATGACGGAGACTCCAAGAAGTTGACGACGTCTACGGACGCCGGCTCCGACGGTCTGGCCAATGCCAGACAGGGTGGACACCCCGGCAAGAACGCTTCACCTTCGACCACGGTGCGTCAAGAGCGACGTCTGCCGCACCACCATAACGGACGCCAACCTCCACGCCACCCCCACGGCCATGGTAGCTACATCACACCCGAATCACAGGTTCAGCCCAAGAACACCACAATTCCCACCAGCAGGGCTGCCGCCTTGGAACCGAGCATCCTAGATCCCTATCCACAACCACGAGAGAACCAATGGACAAGACCTCTACCGCCAAAGAGCAGCCGGCTTGGCCACTCAATCATGGACCGAGAGCAACTAGGAGGAGGAAGGGTGTGTCAGGCAGACCTCGTCGACTCTCGGTCCAGAGCCTGACAATTGGTATCAGAGCCCGGTTGCTCGATCACCTACGGAGATGGCAGGACCTGACAGCCCGGGCAAGAGCGTGGTGGATTCAGGGAACAGCGGCAGCGGCGCCGTGGTCGTTCATCAGCGCGTCGTCCGCGACACCGGCGGGGCCTGGCCCATGCTGACACGCACCAATTACACGGATTGGGCCCTCCTGATGCAAGTCATACTGGAGGCGCGCCAGCTCTGGGTCGCCATCAACGACGGGACTCCGAAGCGCGAGACAGATCGCACGGCGATCGAGTGCCTGCTGAGATCCGTGCCGCCGGAGATGACGTCCACGCTCGCCGTGAAGCCCACGGCAAAGGACGCCTGGGCCACGACCAAGACAAGGCGGCTGGGCGTGGCACGCGTGCGTGAGGCCAAGGCGACGTCGCTGCGTCGTCAGTACGAGGCGATCAAGTTCAACGACGGCGAGAGCATCGACGATTTCGGTATGCGCCTGTCCTCTCTGGTCACTCAACTTGAGTTACTAGGTGACAAGATCGGTGAGCCCGCCGTCGTCCGCAAGTTCCTCTCGATCGTCCCCAAGGCGTACTCGCAGATGGCGTGCGCGATCGAGACCCTGGTCGACCTCAACACACTGGCGCTCGAGGAGTTGATCGGGCGGCTCAAGGTCGCCGAGGAGAGATACGATCTGGACATGGCGCCTGGCGCCGGGGACAGCAACGGCAGACTGCTCCTCACAGAGGAGGAGTGGTTTGCGCGCCTCAAGCTGCGAGAAGGCGATGGCTCGTCAGGCAGCAACGGGCGCGGGCGCGGGCGCGGCAGAGGACGCGGTCGCGGACGCGGTGGCCGTGGCCAGAGCGCGGGACGCGGCACCAGCAGCGGAGATAGATCCAAGGATATCTACAGCTACTGCAAGCAGGTTGGGCACTGGGCGCGTGAGTGCAAGAACCGCGTCAAGGAGCAGGCCAATCTCGTGCAGACAGGCGCGGAGGATGAACAACCTGGGCTGCTGATGGCCCAGGTCTATGGTCTGTTCGAGAGCGGCGGCAACGACGTGCATGCGGCGCCAGTCCACCTCGTCGAAAACTCGGTACAAGTCAACCTCGGGGCCGAGGACGGCACCTGCGGCGGGCGGTGGTACCTGGACACGGGCGCCTCCAACCATATGACAGGCGATCGGTCGGCGTTCTCCGAGCTCGACACGGGCGTTCATGGGAGCGTCAAGTTCGGCGACGGCTCCGTCGTCAGCATCTGCAGTCGTGGGACGATCCTCCTGGTGTGCAAGACCGGCGAGCACCTCGCGATCATGGGGGTGTACTTCATTCCCTGCCTTCGCACACACATCATCAGCCTGGGCCAGCTCGATGAGAGCGGCAGCCAGGTACTGATCCAGGGAGGTGTACTGCGCGTGCGCGACCGGCAACGCCGTCTGCTCGTCAAGGTAACCAGGGCACCGAATCGTCTGTATACTATAGCTCTCCAGATCGCACAGCATGTGTGTCTTGCAGCCCAGAGTGGATCAGATGAGGCGTGGACGTGGCACGCTCGCTACGGACACGTGAACTTCGATGCCCTGCGCAAACTGGCGCGGCAAGGCATGGTGCGCGGGATGCCTCTGATCGAGCTGGCAGATCAGTTGTGCGACGCGTGCCTGGCCGGCAAGCAACGACGGGCATCGTTCGCGCAACAAGCGAAGTATCGTGTCGTGGAACGGCTCGAGCTGGTGCACGATGACCTCTGCGGGCCGATCTCGCCGGCGACTCCAAGCGGGAAGAAGTACTTCCTCCTCCTGGTGGACGACGCGACGCGCTACATGTGGCTCATGTTGCTCGCATCCAAGGACGAGGCGGCCACAGCAATCCAGCGCATCCAGACAAGCGCGGAGTCAGAGTCCGGACGCAACCTGAAGACGTTGTGAACAGATCGGGGCGGCGAGTTCACATCGGGCTCGTTCACGGCCTACTGTGCTGAACTTGGCGTGGCATGGCACCTCACTGCGCCGTACTCACCGCAACAAAACGGCGTGGTTGAGCGGCGCAATGGCATGGCGGTGGGCATGGCCCGGAGCTTGCTGAAGGCAAGGAGCGTGCCTGGCGAGTTCTCGGGAGAGGCGGTCACCACGGCGGTTTTCCTCCTGAACCGGTCGCCGACGAATAGTCTGGATGGGCAGACGCCATTCGAGGCATGGCACGGGTGCAAACCGAGTGTGCATTTCCTACGCACTTTCGGATGCGTGGTGCACGTCAGGGACATGCGCCCCGGCCTGAAGAAACTTGACGACCGCAGCCGGCCCATGATCTTCGTCGGCTACGAGCAAGGCACAAAGGGCTACCGAGCCTACAACCCTGCAATGAGGCGCGTGCACGTCACCCGCGATGCTGTCTTCGACGAGGGGGCTCGGTGGAACTGGACTGCAGAAGGGGACGCCGTGAACTCGTTCAGCGGCACCGACACGTTCGTGATCGAACACCTTGCGAGCAGAGCTCCAGGAGCGATAGAAGAAGATGCAGCAGCCACCTCGCCTCCGTCCACGCCACCAACGTCCCCAGCAACGTCGTCTGCAGCATCGTCTTCCATAGGGCAAGCTACTCCAGCACCGGTCAGTCCAGAAGGGGTGGAACTGGTGTCGCCACCGACATCGTTCAGCGACAACGTGCTCGATGCGGCTGACGACATAGAGCGCGAGGACCGTTTCCGCACCCTGCAGAACGTGCTGGATTTCAGCCCGGCGGATGACCCCGATGAGGAGTTGCACTTCCTCGCAGCAGAGGAGCCTGCCTCGTTCTCAGAAGCGGAGCAAGAGGCGAACTGGCGGCGAGCCATGATCGAGGAGATGGCCTCGATCGAGGACAATCAGACCTGGCATCTCACCACGCTCCCGCCGAGGTACCGCGCGATCGGTTTGAAGTGGGTGTTCAAAGTCAAAAAGGACGCCCAAGGAGAAGTACTCAAGCATAAAGCCCGTCTGGTGGCAAAGGGCTATGTCCAGCAGCACGACATCGACTACGACGAGGTGTTTGCGCCAGTGGCTCGCCTTGAGTCTATGCGGATGCTGCTGGCGCTCGCGGCGAACGCGGGCTGGGCGGTTCACCATATAGACGTCAAGTCCGCTTTCCTGAATAGAGAGCTCGAGGAGGAGGTGTACGTGCAGCAGCCGCCCGGATTGTACTGCTGGTGCTGCACCTGAACAAGGCATTGTACGGGCTCAAGCAGGCACCTAGGGCCTGGAACACCAAGCTCGACACGTGCCTGGCCGAGCTGGGCTTCACGCGGTGCCCGTCACAGCACGCGGTGTACGCCCGGGGCACGGCGACCTCGCGCCTCGTCGTTGGCGTGTACGTGGATGATCTGGTGATCACCGGGTCAGACGCCGAGGAGATCAACAAGTACAAGGGTGAGATGCGAAATCTATTCAAGATGTCTGACCTTGGATTGCTCAGTTTCTACCTGGGAATTGAGGTGAAGCAGAGCGTGCACGGCATCGTCATCAGTCAGAGCGCGTACGCTCGGAAGTTACTTGAGAAGAGCGGCATGGCAGGATGCAAGGTGTGCCACACGCCCATGGAGCCGGGGTTCAAGCTGTCCAAGCAAAGCACGACACAGGCAGTTGATGCAACAGAGTATCGGAGCATCGTCGGCAGCCTGCGCTACTTGGTACACACGCGCCCTGACCTGACTTTCTCTGTCGGACACGTCTCGCGCTTCATGGAGGCACCAACAGAAGAGCATCGCACCGCCGTCAAACACATTCTAAGGTACATCGCCGGCACGCTACAGCTAGGGTGCATGTATGCCAGAGGGGAAGACGTGGCGCAACTTGTTGGTTATAGTGACAGTGATCTGGGGGGTGACATTGACGATCGGAAGAGCACCTCCGGAACGATGTTTCTCCTTGGAGGTGGCGCAGTGACTTGGCAGTCTCAGAAGCAGAAGATCGTCGCTCTCTCGAGTTGTAAGTCCGAGTATGTTGCCGCGACCACGGCGGCCTGTCAAGGCATCTGGCTGTCGCGGCTGCTCAGTGAGTTCAGAGAATCAGAGACTCGTGCGGTGAAGCTCAAGGTAGATAACAACTCCGCGATCTCCCTGGCAAAGAATCCTGTCATGCATGATAGATCGAAGCACATTGAACTCCGGTACCACTTCATCAGAGACTGCGTGGAGAAGAAGAAGATCGAGCTCGAGTTCGTGGCAACAGAACATCAGCTCGCAGACATGTTCACCAAGCCGCTCGGATGGGTTCGGCTACAGCAGCTACACTCGAGCATTGGAATGGTGGAAGCAATCCCCTGAGACTTCAGATTAGGGATTGTTGCCGTAATCTTCAGTTTCAGAAGACAGTAGGGTTTTAGGTGTCGAAATTTTCAGTTTCGACAGTAGTCTTTCAGTTTCAGTTTCGTCAGAGATAAACCGAGCTGCGCCTCGGAGTAGCTAGCTAGTTTTGCAGCGCCTTGACCCGATCGTGGGATGGCACGACTGCACGGTCACGGCGCCATGACGGGCGACGAGCGGGGAGTGCTGGGATGGCGGCAGTCGCTACCTGATCGCGTCCAATTCTCTCGTTTCTGTTAGATCATGTGAGACTGAATACAAGGCGAAAAATGGAAAAGCTGCAGACAGTTGAGCATCGCAAAAACTACTCTCCCTCTCGCACCCACTCTTGAGTTGAGCTCCGGTGATCTTCGGAGCGAGAGTCGACGAGGTCTGCCTGACAGGGTGAACATGCGGGAGCGGACCTTGTCCACGACCACCACCCCCCGTGCCAGCGACGAGCAGCCCGACCTCATCGGAGCCACGAGTCCCTCCCACCACCCGTCCGCAAGCCACCCCCTGTGTCGCCCCTCCATGACTCACTGCCCAGATCCGCACGGGCAAGCCCAGCCTGCAGCTCAACGAAGGTAAGGGACAAGACCAGCCCCGCCCAGGTGCTTCCAATGGTAGCTAGAGATACTCACCCGAGTCTGCTGCCGACATACCGACGCCGGAGCCGCCACATCCAGCCATCGCCATGACACGACCCGGCCGGCCACCGTGGCCGCAGCCACGTCACTGCAGGCCACTCCCCGCAAAGGTCTTGAAGGACCCCTGCCACCACCTCGCGCTGCCCGCCGCAAACCAGGAGCCAGATTCGGGTGGATCTGGCCGGACTTGGGCCAGCACGCCTCCGCCCGAAGTGCTACCTCCCGCGGCCGCCGCAATGCTCCCGGCCACTGCTGGACTCCCACTGCAAATTCCTCATTAGCCGACCAACACTAGTGCAGAACCGGGCAATAGCACCGGTTTGTAAGGCCCTTTAGTGCCGGTTCCATAACCGGCTCTAAAGTGTGGTCACTAAAGGCCCCCCCTTTAGTACCGGTTCAGCACGAACCCGTGCCAAAGGGCAACCACGTGGCACGAGCCAGCTCCGGGGGCCTGGAGCCCTTTAGTACCGGTTGGTAAGACCAACCGGTACTATAAGGTTTGGGGGTTTTTAGTTTTATGATTTCTTTTTCATTTAATTTTGTGTTTCCATTTTAATTCTTTTTCATTTGTTGGTATTTTACGATACTACACATTGTACACGTTATGCATATATATATATATATATATATATATATATAGAATCTCTAGTAGAACCAATCATGCATATATATATATATATATCATCAATGTCTCACAAACCACCATATTAATTAATTCACACATACACACATGTATAGCTATATACAATTTCTCCTACATATGCATGTTGCCTTCGGAGGTAGTGGCATTAGCCTAATTGGTGCCTTCGAAGCACGATGACAATTGGAAGTGGTTTTTATGGGGGCGGTAGCGGGTAATAGTATTCTCCCTTTGGATTTATGACCTGGTCGAGCAAAAATCCCGCTATTTCCTCTTGAAGTGCTTCTACGCGCTCCGTTTCTAGGAGCTTCTCCCGCACCTCTTTGAACTGTTAAGAAGGAGATCAATATGCATGTGTATTAGTTTGTGTGACTAGATATCGATAATGGTGTAAAAATTATGAATAGTGTTCTGACAAGCGTACCCATTCCTATCTTTGAGATCTGCTCCTTTCGGACGCCATCATGCGAATGTTCTCGCAAACGCAGAATGCACACAGATCGGTCCCCTGCGCCTGCTTCAGGGCCTTTACGAGAATAGAATTTGATCAGATAATAATTAATCAAGCATGATAATTAAAGATATGGTAGCTAGCTAGCTAGCTAGTACTACTTAATTACTTACCTTGGATCGAAACCATTTAAGCTTTGGTTTACATTCGCCTTCCGTGATCTTGATGAACCTTGCCCAAGCCCTGCCCCGCCGACAAAGAAAATGAATAAAGGGGTTATTAAATAGTTCATATCATGAAATGACAAACTAAATAGGCCGAGATATATAGTTAATAATGATTGAATTAAATTACCTGTTGACTATCCCAAACAAGATGTTATAGTTAGTTTTGCTTTGAGTAGTGAGTCCAGTATTTCAACTGTTCCGTCGTCAACTTTAATGATACACAAGACCCAGTGAAATCTGCATGCACACACGTTTGCATGTCTTAATTAAGCGGGCATATGTAAGCAAAAACATGTAGCTAGCTAGTAGGCAAAAACAGAGAATTTGTAGTACAAGACAGTGTGACTCACTGGAAGTTGTAAGGAAGTAGTATATCTTCATTGTATTTGAGGCGCTTCAAGAACTCTAGCATGTTGTCCTCTACGTCCTTTTGATGATGTGCATTTATCCGCCATGTGTATTCATTAACGGTGTTTGGGTCAATGAACCCAATGCCAAAGCGTCCACCTTTTCTCATTTCATACATCTTCATCCTGCATAATACCACAGAAAAGAATATAGTGAGAATAATTACAGGTAATGATTGATCAAAAGGATCACTACTGCTAGCTTGAGACTTAAATTACAGAAAGAAATCACTTACAGACAATAGCAACTGACGATAGATTTGTCGAGTGCGTCTTGATTGTATAACTGAAACAGTTCAGAATACTCAACGGACAGAGCTTTCTCATGGAAGTAATGCTCCTCCTTGACATTCACCATGAGGGAAAATCGATCTGAAATGTTGGTAATGTTCATGTACCATTGATGCAATTCATACATTCTCGTTGGGAAGTTCTTGACCTTGTTTGGCGCGACCAAAGGTTGGCCCCGGACATATTTCCGTTTTATTCCATCCTCTCTAAGCACAGGCAAGGGCTCGATCTCGAGGAGTTGTCCAACAGTGATGTTGAGAACTTCAGCCTGCATTATATGCTCCTCCGTTATTACCACATTGCCCACCTCGAGAACGTGCACTGTTTGCCCACAATAATATTGGGCGCGCATACTGTCACGTGTTGTTGGCACAACAAGCGAGGGGATCGATTGCGCCGCCTGTTCTCCCAGCTGGGGAATGGTTTTCCCGCATTTTTGTCAGCTGCTTCTTGTTTGCTCGATCCCGATGTAGACGTGCTCGCCTCCTTTTGTAGACGTGCTCGATTTAACTTCCTGATGTGGCGCTCATAGTCTGTGTCAACAGGTTTGGGAGCTGGTGGTTGAGCCATACGAATGAAGTGGTCAATCGTTTCCTCAGGTACTTTCTCCCTTGGCGGCGGTGGCGGTTTCGGTGCAAAATGGGCTTCCACCTCGGCCTTCGATATGGCTGCGATTTCCTCCTTGGACCTGTCATAAGCCCTCTGTGGAAGAGGCGTGAGGCTTGGACCATATTTATATCGCTTGCCTCCGCCTGTACTTCCTGTACTACCTCGACTCGTACCGCTACGCACCATAGCTGCGGGGTGTCTCTTCTGCGATTGCTGAGGCGGCGGAGACGGCTGACGGGGCTGAGTTGGACGAGGAGGAGTGGCCTGAGGTTGTGCCGGACTTGGAGGAGGAGTGGACGTCTGACGCTGTGACGGACTTGGAGGAGGAGGAGTGGCCTGACACTTTGCCGGACTTGGAGGAGGAGTGGCTTGACACTTTGCCGGA
Source organism: Triticum aestivum (assembly GCF_018294505.1). Taxonomy (NCBI): domain Eukaryota; kingdom Viridiplantae; phylum Streptophyta; class Magnoliopsida; order Poales; family Poaceae; genus Triticum; species Triticum aestivum. The sequence goes on along the minus strand of NC_057807.1, from coordinate 692,448,982 downwards.
CTTGGTGGACTTGTAGGAGCGGGAGACTGCTGACTCGGTGGCGGACTTCGACGAGGAGTCGGCTGACGCGGTGTCGGTGGCCTTCGAAAGATGATGCAATCCTTTTTCCATAGGATGATATGATGTTTGGCCTCTCCGAGAAAGCGCTCGCCGTCACCTCCAGGAATGTCAAGCTGTAGCTCCGAATATGGTGGGTCCACCACCTCATCAACCAAGACACGAGCATAGCCCGCTGGAATCGGGTTGCAATGGAAGGTTGCCTCGGGGGGATTTGTAAAAGCAACGGCGTCCGCCACCTTCATGGATATGTTCTTCATTTTGACGTGTAGCTCACAGTTAGTGTTCTCTATGATGTCATCCACGGGGTATCTACCCAGCATTGCGTCGTCCTGGGCGGCCGAACCCATGCTGCTTCTCGGCATGGATGGGCCGGTGCTATCCAATGCTGGATCATCCGCTAGCTGCTGCAGCTGCTGAGACCCCCTTTGCTTGGTAAGTGAGTCGATCTGCTCCTGCTGCCGCTGGAATTTGACTGCCAATTCCGCTTGACTTGCTTCTAGGCCTTGAAGGCGTTCATAGTCCCGCTTCCTCTGCTCCTCCTCCATCTTCCTCTTCTTCTCCTCCGCAATCTTCTTTCTCGCACGGGTTCTGTAGTCGTTGTTCCAGTCTGAAAACCCCTCATACCACGGAATAGCGCCCATGCCTCGTGTTCTTCCCGGGTGTTCAGGATTTCCCAGGGCACGCGTAAGCTCATAGTTCTCTCTGTTGGGCTGGAACACCCCCGATCGTGCCTCTTCTATTGCAACAAGTATCGCATCGTCGGCTCCCTTCAGACTTGCCTTCGTCGAAACATTGCCTGTCTTCGGGTCCAACTCCCCCCCCCCATGCGCATAGAACCAAGTCCTGCACCTGGGGGGGCAGCTCTTAGTAACCGGAGTGACACCTGCATCCTCCATCTCTTTCTCAGACTTATCCCACTTAGGCATTGCCACCGCATAGCCACCTGGCCCCAGCTTATGGAACTTATCCTTTTTTTCGGCATTCTTCTTGTTTATTCTCGACCATTCCTTAGCTAATTCCGAATCCTTGAATTTCACGAAATCGTCCCAATGAGCACGTTGGTTCTCTAGTGTTCCCTCAAATACTGGAGTCTTCCTTCCTCCCTTGACGTACTTGTCCCATTCACGATTCTTGTGGTTCTTGAATGCAACCGCCATCTTCCTAAGAGCAGCGTCGTTGACTTTCTGCACATCTGCTTCTGTGAAATGATCTGGTAGGGTGAAATGTTCCATGAGAGTATCCCAAAGCAGATCTTTTTGATTCTTGTCGACAAAAGTAACATCTGGATGTGGAGCAGCGTCCTCTTTGTCTTTTTGTCTTTTGTCTTTTGCTGGCTCTCTCCATTCTTGAAGGGAGATCGGGAGTTGGTCCTTCACAAGAAATCCGCACTGACGAACGAACTTGTCCGCAATCTTCTTAGGCACTAATGGTTCGCCATTAGGTTTGACTGCCTCGATATTGTACTTTACGCCCTCCTTCAACTTTTTGTTCGGGCCTCGTTTCGTCCTTTTGCCTGAAGATTTGCTCGATCCGGATGGCTGAAAGAACAAAGATCGATTCATTAATATATCTGCAAGTCATTTAAAACATGTGATGATCACCAGATACCTGCTTATATAAATATATATACCTCGCAGGTCTTTGTTGTTTCAGGATCAACATGTTCTTCGTCATCGTCATAACCGTAGTTCATGACTTCATCAATTCGGTCGTCGCGATCGAATATCATATCACCCTCTCCGGTGTTGTTTAGAAATTCGGAGCCGTCATAATCTTCTTTATTCTGATCATCATCTGGCCCGCGTATCATATCGAACATGGTCTGTTCTCCCTCTCTGTCGGTATTGTCTGCCATAGCTTTTATTTAACTAATCCAAAAGAAATATAAAACAATTTAGTATTCAAATTACATCGTCTCGAATAATAGATATAATCTCGAATACATCGTCTAGAATAATAGATATAATCTTGAATACATCGTCTCAAATAATATATAATATTGAATAGTACATCACTGGCTAGGTAGCTAATTAAAGATCGAATACTACAGAAGAATCTAGGACACTCGCGGTTCCTGCGGCGCGGGCGTTGGACACCCGAAGAGAAGGAACCCTCACAGGATCATAGCTGAAGTGAGATCCCTGAAGATACTGCCAGGTATTGGAGAACCTTCCGCCCTCTAACGCAACCATGTAGCGATGGACGTGCTCGTCCTCCTCCCTGACACGGCGAAGTACCACCTCCGGCGGGGCCGGGTCCCTCCGCACCGAAACTGGCCCACGCGAACGCCACCAAACGAGATCAGGGTCGACGACGGGACCCGGGGCCGGGTTCCTCATCAAGCGGCGCGCCCCTCCAGGCAGCACCTCCCAGTGCCAGCCCGGCGGAGCCCAGTCCCGGACATGGGTCGGCTGGACATCGTCGTGGACAGGTCGACGACGAGGATGTGGGCCGGGCATCGTCGAGAACAAATACTAGCTATATGCCCGCAAAAAGTAACATTTTTTAATGATTGGATTTTGATAACTAAAATTTCTAACATTTCTATATAACACTAATTATGCTATCATTGCATATGTCAAAAATCTATATACTATTTCATACTAATTAAGCATCTAACACTAAAAACAAAAAACACAACTTCTATACATCCATTAAAAAACTGAAAAACAACATTATATAAAAAATTTCCATACTAATTAGACACTAATTATATCCATCTAACATGCATTCATACATATATAATACTGAAAAAATAATAATCTAAATAATCTAAACTAATTAAACATACAAAATACGTCTATACTAATTAAACACTAAATAATCTAAACTAATTAAACATACAAAATACATATGTACGTGTGTGTGTGTGTGTTCATGCATGCTTGTGTGTGTGTGTATGGGCTCGGGGAGGGGCGGCGCCCATGGTGGCCGCCGGGGGCGAGGGAGAGGGGTTAGAGGGGGAGAGCTCACAGCGGGCGACGGCGACGGCGAGGCAGGGACGGGGACGGCGCGACGGGGACGGGCCCGGGGCAGCGACGGAGACGAGGGCGGTGACAGGGATGGGGGCGGCGACGGGGACGGGGGCGGCGACGGAGACGAGCAGCGACGGAGACGATCGAGGGCGGCGGCGACGGGACGGAGACGGAAACAGAGGAACAAACAGAGAGGGAAACTGAAATTTTCGTAGCTATTGTATATATAGAAGGCACCTTTAGTATCGGTTGGAACCACCAACCGGTACTAAAGGCCTGTTTTGGCCAGGCCAAGCGGCGGGAAGCGACCCCCTTTAGTACCGGGTGGTGGCACAAACCGGTACTAAAGGCCCCCCCCCCTTTAGTACCGGTTTGTGCCACGACCCGGTACTAAAGGGGGTGCGCTGGCGCAGGTGCGGTCGGCAAGTTTAGTCCCACCTCGCTAGCCGAGGGGCGACCGCACTGGTATATAAACCCCCATGCGGTCACTCTCTCGTGCTCCTCTCCAAAGCAGGCCTACTGGGCCTACGTGTTCTTTGCTGCCCTGTGGGCCCACTTGGCCTTTGCGGGCCTGCATCCTGGCCTAAAAACAGGTTGGGGTTCTAGTCGTATGCAGGCCGCTCTGGCCTAGTAGGCGGGCTTTATTTATTTATTTTTGCTTTATTTATTTTTGTGTTGTTTTTTTGTGTATTTAGAGTTTCTTTGTGAATATTTTTGCTTTAGGTACAAAAAATTACAAACTTTCTGTTAGTGCCTGTAGTTTTCAAATTTGAATACTTTAAATTTTGAATTATTTGAAATTAGTGTGAATATTTTTTATATAGTTTTTTCTTTTCAGCTATAGTTTTTCTTCTTTTCTGCTATTTTTTCTTTTCTGCAAAACTTGATGGTCAAAGTCTGGAGTTATAACTTAAAAAAAAGAAATGTCAACGTGCAATTAGTTTTTGCCATAACAGAAGAAGTCCGGAGTTGTAATAAGTTATTAAAAATAAAAAAGAGGTGCAATGCTCGTTAATTTGCTTCAAGCCTTTCGGAATAGTGTAAACTGCACTGCGCATAGCTCCGTGCAGTCTACCGTATTCCTGAAGGCTTGAAGCTAAGCAACGTGAGCATTGAGCCTCTTCTTCATTGTCTCTGCACTCAGGGCTTATAAACCGCTCCTAGTCCCTCTCACTTCGCGAGGTGGGACTAAAAAACAGCTTACGTCTGGTTCATCCATGAACCGGTACTAAAGGTGCTCGTGGGGCCCCAGCCTTACCTGACACAACCTCATTAGTACCGGTTCGTGGTACGAACTGGCACTAAATGGTGATGGTGGGGCCATAGCCTGACCGGAGGCTGACACAGCCTCTTTAGGTACAAACTTTCTGTTAGTGCCCGTAGTTTTCAAATTTGAATAGTTTAAATTTTGAATTATTGGAAATTAGTGTGAATCACTAGTTTGTGAATAACTTAACTTTAAAAATTAGTAAAGGCATGAAAGAATTTGTTTGCACATAAAATTTCTTGGCGTTTCAAATGCCAAAACACATAACTACCCTAACTATTACAGAGATTCCCCTCTGGGTGTGAAACACAGAAGAAAGTGATGATAGTGAAGCCGATCACATCCCAGATCTTTGGGTGTGAAACTTTTTCTTCGCGTGTGTCCCTTAGCGCCATAACCATGGAAAATCTTCATCATTTAACGGGATGCTCGGTTCAATATTCACTGTGAATGGAGCAATTTCATCAAACTTTTCATAATCTTCTGACTTGTCTGTCTTGTCATCCACTCGCACGATGTTTCTCTTCCCAGAAAGAACTATGTGCCGCTTTGGCTCATCGTACGATGCATTCGCTTCCTTATCTTTTCTTTTTCTTGGCTTGGTAGACATGTCCTTCACATAGAAAACCTGTGCCACATCATTGGCTAGGACGAATGGTTCGTCTGCATACGCAAGATTGTTGAGATCCACTGTTGTCATTCCGTACTGCGGGTCTTCCGTTACCCCGCCTCGTGTCATATTGACCCATTTGCACCGAAACAAAGGGACCTTTAAACCACGTCGATGAGTCAAGTTCCCATATGTCCTGTATATAACCATAATATGTTTCCTTTCCCGTCTTGGTTTCTGCATCAAAGCGGACACCACTGTTTTGGTTGGTGCTCTTCTTATCTTGGGCGATCATGTAAAATGTATTACCATTTATCTCGTACCCTTTGAAAGTCATTATATTCGAAGATGGTAACTGGGACAGCAAGTACAGGTCATCTTCAATAGAGGTGTCATGCATGGTACGTGTCTGCAACCAGCTGGCGAAACTCCTGGTTTGTTCACGTGTAATCCAGTCATCAGACCGCTCCGGGTGTTTGGAGCGTAGCAAATTCTTGTGTTCATCCATATACGGAGCCACCAAGGCGGAATTCTGTAGAACTGTGTAGTGTGCTTCAGTGAGAGAATGTCCGTCCATACATATTATTTGTTCCCCTCCTAGCGTGCCTTTTCCATCCAGTCTGCCCTTATGCCGCGATTCAGGAACACCAATCGGCTTAAGGTCAGGAATAAAGTCAATACAAAACTCAATGACCTCCTCATTTTGATGGCCCTTGGAGATGCTTCCTTCTGGCCTAGCACGGTTATGAATATATTTCTTTAAGACTCCCATGAACCTCTCAAAGGGGGACATATTGTGTAGAAATACAGGACCCAAAACGTTAATCTCTTCGCATAGGTGAACTAGGACGTGCGTCATGATGTTGAAGAAGGATGGTGGGAACACCAACTCGAAACTGACAAGACATTGCACCAAATCATTCTGTAACCTTGGTATGATTTCTGGATCGATTACCTTCTGAGAGATTGCATTGAGAAATGCACATAGCTTCACAATGGCTAATCGAACGTTTTTCGGTAGAAGCCCCCTCAATGCAACCGGAAGCAGTTGCGTCATAGTCACGTGGCAGTCATGAGACTTTAGGTTCTGGAACTTTTTCTCTGCCATGTTTATTATTCCCTTTATATTCGACGAGAAGCCAGACAATACCTTAATACTGAGCAGGCATTCAAAGAAGATTTCCTTCTCTTCTTTGGTAAGAGCGTAGCTTGCATGACCCTGATGTATGCCGTCTTCTCCGTGCATACGTTGCTGGTCCTCCCGTGCCTCAGGTGTATCTTTTGTCTTCCCATACACGCCCAAGAAGCCAAGAAGGGTCACGCAAAGATTCTTCGTCACGTGCATCACGTCGATTGCGGAGCGGACCTCTAGGTCTTTCCAATATGGCAGGTCCCAAAATATAGATTTCTTCTTCCACATGGGTGCGCGTCCGTCAGCGTCCTTCGGAACAGGTTGTCCGCCAGGACCCTTTCGAAATATCACCTTCAAATCCTTGACCATATCATGTACATCAGCACCAGTACGGTGGCGAGGCTTCGTCCGGTGATCCGCCTCACCTTTGAAATGCTTGCCTTTCTTTCTTACGGGATGCCTGCTCGGAAGAAATCGACGATGTCCCAGGTACACATTCTTCTTACAACTATTCAAATATATACTGTCGGTATCATCCATACAGTGCGTGCATCCGCGGTATCCCTTGTTTGTCTGTCCTGATAGGTTACTGAGAGCTGGCCAATCATTGATGGTCACGAACAGCAACGCCTTTAGGTCAAATTCTTCCCCCATGTGCTCATCCCACGCATGTACACCTGTTCCATTCCACAGTTGTAAGAGTTCTTCAACTAATGGCCTTAGGTACACATCAATGTCGTTGCCGGGTTGCTTAGGGCCTTGGATGAGCACTGTCATCATAATGAACTTCCGCTTCATGCACAACCAAGGAGGAAGGTTATACAAACATAGAGTCACAGGCCAGGTGCTATGGTTGCTTCTCTGCTCCCCAAAAGGATTAATGCCATCTGCGCTTAGACCAAACCATACGCTCCTTGCGTCATCTGCAAACTCCTTCCCGTACTTTCTTTCGATTTTTCTCCACTGCGACCCGTCAGCGGGTACTCTCAACTTTCCATCTATCTTACGGTCTTCTCTGTGCCATTGCATCGCCTTGGCATGCTCTTTGTTTTGGAACAAACGTTTCAACCGTGGTATTATAGGAGAATACCACATCACCTTGGCAGGAATCTTCTTCCTGGGGCGCTCGCCCTCGACATCACCATGCTCATCGCGGCTGATCTTATAGCGCAATGCACCACATACCGGGCAAGCGTTCAAATCCTCGTACTCACCGCGGTAGAGGATGCAATCATTAGGGCATGCATGTATCTTCTGCACCTCTAACCCTAGAGGGCAGACAACCTTCTTTGCTTCGTATGTACTCTCGGGCAATTCGTTGTCCTTTGGAAGCATATCCTTTATCATTACCAGCAACTTTCCAAATCCCTTGTCAGACACATCATTCTCTGCCTTCCATTGCAGCAATTCCAGTGTGGTGCCCAGCTTTTTCTTGTCACCTACGCAATTCGGATACAACAATTTTTTGTGATCCTCTAACATGCGCTGCAACTTCTTCTTCTCCAAATCACTTGCGCAGTTTCTCTTTGCATCGGCAATGGCCCGACCTAGATCATCAACGGGCTCATCTGATGCCTCTTCTTCAGATTCTTCCCGCATTACCGGCTCAGCTTCTTCCCCCATTGTTGTATCATCGTATTCAGGGAACCCATGGCCAGGATAGCTGTCGTCGTCCTCTTCTTCTTCATTGTCTTCCATCATAACCCCTCTTTCTCCGTGTTTGGTCCAAACATTATAGTGGGGCATGAAACCGGACTCAAACAGGTGGACGTGAATGGTTCTCGACGTAGAGTAATTGCGACCATTCTTACAGCCAGCACATGAACAAGTCATAAAACCATCCGCCCGCTTGTTTGCCTCAGTCGCAAGCAGAAAAGTATGCACGCCCTCAATGAACTGGGGAGAGCATCGGTCATCGTACATCCATTGCCGGCTCATCTTCATTACACAACACCGAATAGACCAAATTAATACAAGTTCATATATAAAGTTCATACAACACTTAAATGCAACAAACAAATAACTCTCTAGCTAAAGCATTTAAATGCAACAACAAATGCGATCAAGATCGCAACTAAGGTAACAATTGATCCAAGAGCATAATGATACCAAGCCTCACTATCGATGGCATATTTTCTAATCTTTCTAATCTTCAAGCGCATTTTCTCCATCTTGATCTTGTGATCATCGACGACATCGGCAACATGCAACTCCAATTCCATCTTCTCCCCCTCAATTCTTTTCAATTTTTCTTTCAAGTACTCGTTTTCTCTTTCAACTAAATTTAACCTCTCGACAATAGGGTCGGCTGGAATTTCCGGTTCACATACCTCCTAGATAAAAATATCTATGTCAACTTGATGGGCATAATTTGTCATAAACATGAAATGCAACAAATAGTTTTAAAAGAGAATATACCACATTCGAATCATAACAAGGACGAGGGCCGACGGGGACGGATATCAAAACCATGGCACTATGCATAACAAACAATGTACGGGTAAGATAATTATTATACGAGTAACTATATATCCAAATCACACAAACATCAATTTTTTATATAAAATTTCATGAACAAGAGGCTCACCACAAGGTGGTGCCGGCGACGGGACGGTGCGGGCGATCGACGGTGGTTACGACGGAGATTTAGAAGGCACTAAGTAAACCACACCTACATATGCAAACTAAGTGTTATTTTGACCTCAAATTGCATATAAATCAAATACTAGCACATATATATATTTCCTCCCAAATTACTAAACTCACAAATTAATAACTATATACAGCATTGCAAGAGCTAATCTAGCAATGAGAGATGAAAGGACAAAGTTGCTAGCCTTTGTGATCACTTGAATGGATGGGGGCCTTCAAATCTTGACAAATTTTGGGCAAAATGTGTGATGAGCTCGAGGGGAGAAGAGGAAGAACAGAGAGAAGAGGAGAGGGGAAAGGGGGAAGAACAGAGCGAGCTGGACGAAGGGTTTATATGCAGGAGGACCTATAGTACCGGTTCGTGGCACGAACCGGTACTAAAGGTGCTGGAGGGGGCCCAGACTGACAACATCCTGCCACCACCCTCATTAGTATCGGTTCGTGGCACGAACCGGTGCTAAAGGTTAGCCACGAACCGGTACTAATGAGAGCGGCCCGGCTAGCCGTTGGAACCGACACTAATGTATACATTTGTGCCGGCTCTAATACAAACCCGCACTAATGTGCTTCACGTTTGACCCTTTTTCTACTAGTGCAAATTCCCTGGAGGTTGCTCATTGTTGTTGCCGGCTAGCCCTAGCTCTCTCAAGCTCTAGCTCACTCAGCTCTCAACTCCAACTCTCGAGGAAGAAGAAGACTAGAGGAGGGAGATGGACATACGGACACCGGAAAATTTTCTTGGCGCACGTACGCCACCGCCGCTCGAACGGCGTCCTTTTTCCTTGAGCTCGAACTCAATACACCCGGCCATCGATACACAGAGGATCGGCGAGAGTTTATACTAACGCACACAGGCACGCACGCCGCGCCCACGGCGCTCCCACTCGCCCACGCCCCGCGTCCATCGCTATACCTGGCCCGCGTTCCCGTCGTGCCCGCACACGGACGACGCGGCCACCAACAGCCCTGGACGCGGTCACACCTCCGGCTCCATCGCTAGCTGGAAACGAACCACGCGCACGCACACGCGGTCACACACGCACACGACCACACTACGCACGCGCGCGACGCGTCCAGCCCGCGCCCGAACGCTCACTGGCCACGGCCGTGGCTTTATTTGTCTAACACTTATGTCCTTGCTTGCTTTCTCGCTCTTAATGTTTCATTTACGCACCTAACCTTCTGTGTTTTCTTTTTTAATCTTTGTCTCCCCCAGGAAGCATGAGGTAAGTTCGCCCAGAGTTGTACAGCAAAAATGGTAGCGACCCCTTGTTTCTTTTGGTCCCCTTCTTTTCTTTCTTCACATTGTTATTTCCTTGTTGCTTGGCGCCAAATTAATCCCAGTAGTTATCTTGCACCATTTTAAGATTGCATGTTTGTTTCTTTATTTATTTTCTTTTGCATCGAGGGAGGAAAATAAACACGGCGATTCATTACTTTGTTGAATAATTAAGAGGCCAACACAAATTTCCCCATCTTTATGTCAAAATATATCACATTACCTTAGTTTATGAGCTTAAATCTGAACTACAGTACTATTGATGAATGAGGAGTCGAGGACAGAACACCGGTATATGCTATCTTTATGGTTGAGAATGATATTCCAACTGAATCAGGCTCCTCTCCTGATTGATAGATGTGACATGCTATTTTGTTAATTGTTTTCTTTCCCCTCTGAACATTCTCACCCTGGTTTATTTCTTTATCCGATTGTTTCACTAAAACAGTTTCAAACTTCTGAGGACAAGTCATGGTCAATTAATCGACATACTGGTGTCAATGAAAGGCTTACTGAGATGATCGTGAAGTGGCTCCCTGGGCCGAGAATGGCTGTTGGAAAGCCGGAATATATTCAAATCATTGAAGGTTGGTGAGTATAAGCCCCTGGTTTGCCTGTATTTTTTAACGACTGGACTGAAGACGACCGCCTGCCGATGAGTGAAGGACTGCAAATTGTCTTCAATCGTTAGAGCTTCTCCAGCCGCGCCCCCAGGACGGCCTCCCCCGGCGATTTATTTGCGCCGGCGCCGAAAAAACGGCCCAGTCGCGCCCTCTGGACGTCGAATTTCGTTGACTCGGGCCGTTTTTGTGCCCGGCGCTCGCAGGCCGAACCCGGCGCACTGGGGGGCGTTTGGGGGCTCCGGCACTAGGGAAAAGCGTTCCTGGGCCGCATTGATAGGCCAAAAGTCAAGCCGCCCGCCTAGATTCGCCTCTGCCCCCCGCGCTCGGCCACCACCCTGCCGATCCGGGCGCCGACCACCACCCGCCACAGCTAGGTAGACCATCTCCCGCCGGAGAAAAGTAGGGGTTTGTCTGAGGCAGCCTCTTCGCCGCAGCCCCGGGCACCTTTTCCAGCGCTCCGGCCGCGCACAGGGCCGTACGCCGGCGGGCTTGCGCCCACCTCGCCCACAAGGTGTTCGGTGATTTGCCCGGCCCGGCGATGGACTCCGAAGATGAGGAGGCGCTAGCGGCGTTGCAGCATGAGGAAGCCGAAGCCGACGTCCAGGAGCAGGAGCATCTCATGGTGCTCGCCGCCCTCGCCGGCCTGCTCGCGAGCAGTGAGAAGCCGCGGCGAGGTGGCTAGGCGCTTGGGCGGGTGAAAGCAAAGAACCGACATCATCTGGAAGGCTACTGCATGCTCTACTCGGACTACTTCGCCGACGGTCCATTGCACGGTGAGAAAACATTTCGGCGCCATTATCGGATGAACCGAAAACTTTTCCTCCGGATTGTGAATTCCATCCAGGAGTTCGACAGCTACTTCAAGTGCAAGAAGGATTTCACCGGCACACTTGGATTCACCTTGATCGAGAAGTGCACGACAGCTATGAGGATGCTTGCATACGGAGGTCCCGGTGATTCACTCGATGACTATGGGCGCATGGCCGAGTCCACCATCATTGAGTGTTTCTACAAGTTCTGCAGGCTGTGGTGGCAATGTTTGGGCCGCAGTACTTCCGAACACCCAATGCGGAAGACACTGCTCGGATCCTAGCACAAAATGAAGCAAGAGGATTTCCTGGGATGCTTGGAAGCATCGACTGCATGCATTGAAAATGAAAGAACTGTCCATTTGCTTGGCAGGGGTTGTACAAAGGCGCCAAAGGCGGTTGCAGTGAGGTGCTTGAGGCAGTGGCCACACATGACCTCTGGATTTGGCACTCTTTCTTTGGGATGCTAGGAACTCACAATGACATCAACGTCCTGCAGTGCTCCTCAGTCTTTGACAAGCTTGTTGAAAGGTCGTTCTCCTCCAGTGAACTTCGAGGTTAATGGATGGCAGTACAACAAGGGGTACTATCTAGCTGATGGTATCTATCCGAGATGGTCGACATTTTTGAAGACCATCTCAAACCCTGTGCCAGGAGGCAAGAACGCCTTGTTTGCGAAGATTCAGAAGGCTTGCAGGAAGGATGTCGAGCGGGCATTTGGTGTGCTCCAATCTCGATTTGCTGTTGTCCGGTACCCCGCTCAGACCTGGTCGAAAGATCAAATGTGGGAGATCATGACTTGCTGTGCCATCTTGCACAACATGATCATTGAGAGCGAGCAGGAAGAGCCAGTGTTTGACACTGAACCATATTACGCGCAGGGTCCTCTTGCCCAAGTTGATCATCAGATACCGACAAACTGGACTGACTACCTCAATATGCGTCAGGAGACCCGAGACCCACAGGTGCATCAAGAACTGCAACATGATCTGGTAGAGCACCTATGGAGGCTCAAGGGCGAGGCCGGGAATGACATGTGATGAAACTTGAGTTTTTATTTGTTAAACTATATAATTTGTAGTGAACTATTTGTTTTATGTGATGAACCACGCCGAAACAGGCCGAACTATGTGACGAACTAATTGATTTCTATTTGTATGCGAAAATTCACGCCGAAACCAGCCGAACCGCGCCGAAAATGGGTCGTTTTTGGGACATATTTGGGCCGGTAGCTGGGCTGAATTCGGTGCCTGGGGTTGACCTGGGGGCGACGGCTGGGTGCCGAACCGCCCCAGCGCCGAGTTTGTCACCGGCGCACCCCCAGAACGCTCTTTTTCGGCGCCCTGGGGGCCGAACGGCTGGAGATGCTGTTATGACTGTGATGTCAACCCAGATATGGTGAGTTAACTAGCTGCCATGTTTTTTTGGGCCAATAGCTCCTGTGCGACATTTTTCATGCGAATTGGGAGTGTGATGTTGTTGGAATGAATGGCTGTGATGCGACGTCTTCGAAGCCAACAATAGCTCCAATTCGACATGGCTCTGTTTAACCGTGAAATGAAAAACACGAGGGGTTAGCGGTTTCAGTTATGACACGCGGGACCCACCAGTTACTCGCATGCAGGTGGGACCCACAACTTATCCACACAAGCATGCCCGTGCTCGTCAGCGTGCCCCGACCCGAGCCAGCCCGCCCCCTCCATTGCTTGCCGTGTCCCTTTCCTTTCCCACCTTCTTCTTCGTCTGCTCCGGCAACGAAGCGCGCCGCCGGCGAGTGATGTCTAGCTCGACTTCGGCCACCCGCCAATCATGGACGCAGTACGGTCGACTGTCGTTGACAAGCTGCCCCGATTGCCCGCGCATGGAGCCTCTCAAGCATTTGACTTGTGTGAGGGAAGAAAATGGCAACGGTGGGCGCGAGTTTGTGAAATGTTTGAGCAAGCCATAGTTGGGGCAGGTTAGATCTGTGTTCTTGACTGCTCCTATGGTCTAATTTCTCTCGATTTCTTTCTTTTTTCCTCGAATTAGAGCGGTGGATCTAGGTGGTGGACCTCGGATTCATGCGCCGCCGGCCCCCTGTTTTTCAGGTTCTGAAGAAATGTGGGCATTTTGAGTGGCTCGATGACTATGTTGAAAGGTTGAAATTGGAGGGATCAACCCCAACCCAAGAGCTCAATTTTGGGGGGCGGCTTGCCGTGGAACAAGCCCTCAATTTGTGGGCGGATAGAGCCAATCCGATGATGCACAGTGCAGAACTGAAGTGTGAATTGAAGAAAATCGGCAAGCAACTAAAGCATCTGATCGATTTGAAGCAGCAAGCAAATATGATGGCTGGAGCATTTTATGGTTGTGTCATTGCTATGGGTTTATTTTACTTGATGTTCATCAATCGCTAGAATTTGTTAGAGTTTCAGTTAGTTAGTCAGCTAGTATCAGGGATGCCCAGTAGTTTGAGTTAGCCAGGGATCATTTGTTAGATGAATTTGAATTCGCGTGAAGCAAAACTTGCTTGAATTATTGTAATGATATTCTCAGGGGCCCTGTTCAGTGTTCATGCTATGTTTCCTCTGTTATTGTTCTTCAGTTAACAGAGTACACACCCAAATTCAGTTTCTAGTAAAAAAAACAAAACTGGGCTGCCGAATAGATGTTGGGCCGTGAGAAAATGGGCCCTGAGAATATAACCATGCCCAAAATAGAGACCAACCCACACGCGTAGGGGCACCAGCCCACCCGCGTAGGGGCACCAGCCCACCTCTAACTTTGGCAAATAAAATGTTACTTGTTTTTACTTTGGCCTTTTTCTTGCACTAAATTTTGTGATGGATCATTTTTTGATGCACTAAAACTAAATGTTAATTGTTTTTATGCATGTCTACGGTTCCATGAACTAAATGAGTTGCATGAAGTAAATTAGTTTGCATTTCGTAGTTGCGTGTCCATAGTGGGTTTGCATGGGGCTCCTAGTTGCATGTCCATGGTTTGGCCAATATTTTGAAGATGGTGTGTGTGGTGAGATTGGGGTGTAGCAACCCGGGCTCGTAGCAACCCATAGCAATACACAAATAATAAGCAAGAACAACCCATAGCAATCTACAAATAATAGCACGAAACACACAATATATATAGTAGCATAACGATTGCAACCCATAGTTCCACGATAGCCTTACAACTCCATGATTGCCTTAAAACTTACAATACTAATACAACTTAATAATAGTAGCATAAGGATTACAACTTAAAAAAACTAATATGATAGATATGGATTGTCGGAGTAATGGGCCACAGGTAGGCTAACCCGGGTCCCATAACCTTTCAAGACATCGGGGGCAGGCTGCGCCCCTCAAGCCGACTTCAAGCTGGCGACCTCCAGAGAGGCCGAGTCCCAGACGGCGACTCCTAGATAAGCCGACTCCAAGCTGGCGACCTCTAGAGAGGCTGAGTCCCAGACGGCGACTCCTAGATAAGCCGACTGCAAGCTGGCGACCTCCAGAGAGGCCGAGTCCCAGACGGCGACTCCTAGATAAGCCGACTCCAAGCTGGCGACCTCCAGAGAGGTCGAGTCCTAGACGGCGACTCCAAGACAAGCCGACTCCAAGCTGGCGACCTCCAGAGAGGCCGGCTAGGGAGAGTCGGCCCATGATCCCTTCCTCATCTCGAAGTACGGTGTGGGGTGCGGTCACGACATGGCCGTTCCCCCCTGCTTACGAAGGACCGGCATGGCTACAGTGAGCCGTATCGCTGGAAGATCTCCGGTGAGGCGCGGCACTGTTGCCATGCCTGCCCTGACCTCAGCCATAGTGTGTAACGCATTGTGCCCACGACGCCGGCCTGTACGGCCTGAAGGCGGCGGGGCCGCCTATCAGCGGGTGGGCCGAAGGCGGCCTCAGCGCCCCGAAGACGGCCCTGTGGGAGTCGGTCGACTCCTTCCCAGGGCCCCACGAGCCATTAACCAGATAGGATGGGGAATGGGGATAGTGACCGCCCGATAGACGGCGGCACTGTCACCACGCCCCGATGACCAAGCCTGCATCATCAGGAGTACCGCCACAGTACCACGCCTGTCCGCGGGGCCCGCCAGACGGCGGGCCCCAGAAGCCGGCAGGGAGGACGGCGGCCTGAGAGACAGACGGCTGGGACCCGCGCCCAGCCGGATTACTATTGTACCCCCGGGGGGTAGGCTTATATAAACCCCCGGGGCACCCATGCAAAGGGTTCGGACCTTGATAGAGATAGACCAGATAGCACAAGGAGGAGGGAGCTAGCCTTGCCCTCTCCTGCCTCCCGATACAGCTCCAGGAGCACCATTGTAGCCACTTTGCCTTGGTGATCATGCGGAGACCCCGCAGAGCAGCAGTAGGGGTGTTATCTCCTAGGAGAGCCCTGAAGCTGGGTAAGTTCCGCCGGCATGCATGTCTTCGCCTCATCCCGCTTCCAGGCACCGGCGACGTCTACTCGCTCCCACCATGATAAGCCATCCTTTGGCATATGTCGCACCCAACCCCCGACATTTGGCGCCCACCTTAGGGCGAGGTGCACCGTCGTCCGGAGATCTGCTCCGGACGGGAACCCTGTTCCTCCCCGGCGAGCACAGCCAGCCCGGCACGCCGGTGTTGGGGAACGTTGCAGAAAATTAAAATTTTTCCTACGGTTTCACCAAGATCCATCTATGAGTTCATCTAAGCAACGAGTCTAGGGAGAGAGTTTGCATCTACATACCACTTGTAGATCGCGTGCGGAAGCTTGCAAGGTGATGATGTAGTCGTACTCGACGTGATCCAAATCACCGACGACCAGCGCCGAACGGATGGCACCTCCGCGTTCAACACACGTACGGGACGGGAGACGTATCCTCCTTCTTGATCCAACAAGGGGGAAGGAGAGGTTGATGAAGATCCAGCAGCACGACGGCGTGGTGGTGGATGCAGGGCGTCACAGCAGCAGGGCTTCGCCGAGACTACGAGGGAGAGACGTAACGGGGGGAGGTGGAGGCGCCAGGGGCTGGTGTATGAAGTCCCTCCTCTCCCCCACTATATATAGGGGTGCCAGGGGGGGCGCCGGCCCTAGTAGATGAGATCTACTAGGGAGGGCGGCGGCCTAGGGAAGGTTTCCCTGCCCCCCAAGGCACCTAGGGGTGCCTTCCACCACTAGGACTCCTCCTAGGGGGAAACCCTAGGCGCATGGGCCTATAGGGGCTGGTGCCCTTGGCCCATGATGGCCAAGGCGCACCCCCTACAGCCCATGTGGCCCCCCGGGACAGGTGGCCCCACCCGGTGGACCCCCCGGGACCCTTCCGGTGGTCCCGGTACAATACCGATAACCCCGAAACTTGTCCCGATGCCCGAAATAGCACTTCCTATATATAATTCTTTACCTCCGGACCATTCCGGAACTCCTCGTGACGTCCAGGATCTCATCCGGGACTCCGAACAACATTCGGGTTTCTGCATATACATATCTTCATAACCCTAGCGTCACCGAACCTTAAGTGTGTAGACCCTACGGGTTCGGGAGACATGCAGACATGACCGAGACGCTCTCAGTCAATAACCATCAGCGGGATCTGGATACCCATGATGGCTCCCACATGCTCCTCGATGTTGTCATTGGATGAACCACGATGTCGAGGATTCGATCAAACCCTGTATGCAATTCCCTTTGTCAATCGGTACGTTACTTGCCCGAGACTCGATCGTCGGTATCCCAATACCTTGTTCAGTCTCGTTACCGGCAAGTGACTTTACTCGTACCGTAATGCATGATCCCGTGTCCAACACCTTGGTCACATTGAGCTCAATATGATGATGCATTACCGAGTGGGCCCAGAGATACCTCTCCGTCATACGGAGTGACAAATCCCAGTCTCGATCCGTGTCAACCCAACAGCTACTTTCGGAGATACCTGTAATGCACCTTTATAGTCACCCAGTTACGTTGTGACGTTTGATACACCCAAGGCACTCTTACGGTATCCGGGAGTTACACGATCTCATGGTCGAAGGAAGAGATACTTGACACTTGCAAAGCTCTAGCAAAACGAACTACACGATCTTTTATGCTATGCTTAGGATTGGGTCTTGTCCATCACATCATTCTCCTAATGATGTGATCCCGTTATCAACGACATCCAATGTCCATAGTCAGGAAACCATGACTATCTGTTGATCACAATGAGCTGGTCAACTAGAGGCTTACCAGGGACATAGTGTGGTCTAAGTATTCACACGTGTATTACGATTTCCGGATAATACAGTTATAGCATGAATAAAAGACAATTATCATGAACAATGAAATATAATAATACTTTTATTATTGCCTCTAGGGCATATTTCCAACAGTCTCCCACTTGCACTAGAGTCACCAATCTAGTTACATTGTGATGAATCGAACACCCATAGAGTTCTGGTGTTGATCATGTTTTGCACGCGAGAGAGGTTCAGTCAGCGGATCTGCGACATTCAGATCCGTGTGCACTTTGCAAATCTCTATGTCTCCATCTTGAACATTTTCACGGATGGAGTTGAAACGACGCTTGATGTGCCTGGTCTTCTTGTGAAACCTGGGCTCCTTTGTGAGGGCAATAGCTCCAGTGTTGTCACAGAAGAGTTTGATCGGCCCCGACACATTGGGTATGACTCCTAGGTCGGTGATGAACTCCTTCACCCAAATCACTTCATGTGCTGCCTCCGAGGCTGCCATGTACTCCGCTTCACACGTAGATCCCGCCACGACGCTCTGCTTGCAGCTGCACCAGCTTACTGCTCCACCATTCAACATATATACGTATCCGGTTTGTGACTTAGAGTCATCCAGATCTGAGTCGAAGCTAGCGTCGACGTAACCCTTTACGACGAGCTCTTCGTCTCCTCCATAAACGAGAAACATGTCCTTTGTCCTTTTCAGGTACTTCAGGATATTCTTGACCGCTGTCCAGTGTTCCTTGCCGGGATTACTTTGGTATCTTGCTACCAAACTTATGGCAACGTTTACATCGGGTCTGGTACACAGCATGGCATACATAATAGATCCTATGGCTGAAGCATCGGGGATGACACTCATCTCTTCTTTATCTTTTGCCGTGGTCGGTGACTGAGCTGAGCTCAGTCTCATACCTTGTAACATAGGCAAGAACCCCTTCTTGGACTGATCCATTCTGAATCTCTTCAAAATCTTATCAAGGTATGTGCTTTGTGAAAGACCTATGAGGCGTCTCGATCTATCTCTATAGATCTTGATGCCTAATATATAAGCAGCTTCTCCAAGGTCCTTCATTGAAAAACACTTATTCAAGTAGGCCTTAATGCTGTCCAGAAATTCTATATTATTTCCCATCAGGAGTATGTCATCTACATATAATATGAGAAATGCTATAGAGCTCCCACTCACTTTCTTGTAAACGCAGGCTTCTCCATAAGTCTGCATAAACCCAAACGCTTTGATCATCTCATCAAAGCGAATGTTCCAACTCCGAGATGCTTGCACCAGTCCATAAATGGATCGCTGGAGCTTGCATACTTTATTAGCGTTCCGAGGATCGACAAAACCTTCCGGCTGCATCATATACAGTTCTTCCTTAAGATGCCCGTTAAGGAATGCTGTTTTGACGTCCATCTGCCATATCTCATAATCATAGTATGCGGCAATTGCTAACATGATTCGGACGGACTTTAGCTTCGCTACGGGAGAGAATGTCTCGTCGTAGTCAATCCATTGAACCTGTCGATAACCCTTAGCGACAAGTCGAGCTTTATAGATGGTAATATTACCATCCGCGTCCGTCTTCTTCTTAAAGATCCATTTGTTTTCTATCGCTCGCCGATCATCGGGCAAGTCTGTCAAAGTCCATACTTTGTTTTCATACATGGATTCTATCTCGGATTTCATGGCTTCAAGCCATTTGTTGGAATCCGGGCCCGCCATTGCTTCTTCATAGTACGAAGGTTCATTGTTGTCTAACAACATGATTTCCAGGACAGGGTTGCCGTACCACTCTGGTGCGGAACGTGTCCTTGTGGACCTACGAAGTTCAGCAGTAACTTGATCCGAAGTCCCTTGATCATTATCATGGTTTTCCTCTTCAGTTGGTGTGGGCATCACAGGAACGGTTTCCTGTGCTGCGTCACTATCCCGCTCAAGAGGTAGTACTTCATCGAGTTCTACTTTCCTCCCACTTACTTCTTTCGAGAGAAACTCTTTTTCCAGAAAGCATCCGTTCTTGGCAACAAAGATCTTGCCTTCGGATCTTAAGTAGAAGGTATACCCTACAGTTTCCTTAGGGTATCCTATGAATACGCATTTTTCCGACTTGGGTTCGAGCTTTTCAGGTTGAAGTTTCTTGACATAAGCTTCGCATCCCCAAACTTTTAGAAACGACAGCTTAGGTTTCTTTCCAAACCATAATTCATACGGTGTCGTCTCAACGGATTTAGACGGTGCCCTATTTAAAGTGAATGTAGTTGTCTCTAGAGCGTATCCCCAAAATGATAGCGGTAAATTGGTAAGAGACATCATAGACCGCACCATATCCAATAGAGTGCGATTACGACGTTCGGACACACCGTTTCGCTGAGGTGTTCCAGGCGGCGTGAGCTGTGAAACGATTCCACATTTCTTTAAGTGTGTACCAAATTCGTGACTTAAGTATTCTCCTCCATGATCTGATCGTAAGAATTTTATCTTTCGGTCACGTTGATTCTCCACCTCATTCTGAAATTCCTTGAACTTTTCAAAGGTCTCAGACTTGTGTTTCATTAAGTAGACATACCCATATCTACTCAAGTCATCTGTGAGAGTGAGAACATAACGATATCCTCCGCGAGCCTCAACGCTCATTGGACCGCACACATCGGTATGTATGATTTCCAACAAGTTGGTTGCTCGCTCCATTGTTCCGGAGAACGGAGTCTTGGTCATTTTGCCCAAGAGGCATGGTCGCATGTGTCAAACGATTCATAATCAAGAGACTCTAAAAGTCCATCGGCATGGAGCTTCTTCATGCGCTTGACACCAATGTGACCAAGGCGGCAGTGCCACAAGTATGTGGGACTATCGTTATCAACTTTAAATCTTTTGGCATCTACACTATGAACATGTGTAATATTACGCTCGAGATTCATTAAGAATAAACCATTGACCATCGGAGCATGACCATAAAACATATCTCTCATATAAATCGAACAACCATTATTCTCAGACTTAAATGAGTAGCCATCTCGTATTAAACGAGATCCAGATACAATGTTCATGCTCAAACTTGGCACTAAATAACAATTATTAAGGTTCAAAACTAATCCCGTAGGTAAATGTAGAGGCAGCGTGCCGACGGCGATCACATCGACTCTGGAACCATTCCCGACGCGCATCGTCACCTCGTCCTTTGCCAGTCTCCGTTTATTCCGCAGCTCCTGCTGTGAGTTACAAATATGAGCAACGACACCGGTATCAAATACCCAGGAGTTACTACGATTACTGGTAAGGTACACATCAATCACATGTATATCAAATATACCTTTGGTGTTGGCGGCCTTCTTATCCGCTAAGTATTTGGGGCAGTTCCGCTTCCAGTGACCCTTCCCCTTGCAATAAAAGCACTCAGTCTCAGGCTTGGGTCCATTCTTTGACTTCTTCCCGGTAACTGGCTTACCAGGCGCGGCAACATCTTTGCCGTCCTTCTTGAAGTTCTTCTTACCCTTGCCCTTCTTGAACTTAGTGGTCTTATTGACCATCAACACTTGATGTTCTTTCTTGATTTCAGCCTCTGCTGACTTCAGCATCGAGAACACTTCAGGAATGGTCTTTTCCATTCCCTGCATGTTGTAGTTCATCACAAAGCTCTTGTAGCTTGGTGGGAGCGACTGGAGGATTCTGTCAATGACCGCCTCATCTGGGAGGTTAATGTTCAGCTGGGTCATACGGTTGTGCAACCCAGACATCTTCAGGATGTGCTCACTGACAGAACTGTTTTCCTCCATCTTACAACTGTAGAACTTGTCGGAGACATCATATCTCTCGACCCGGGCATGAGCTTGGAAAACTAGTTTCAGCTCTTCGAACATCTCATATGCTCCGTGATGCTCAAAACGCTTTTGGAGCCCCGGTTCTAAGCTGTAAAGTATGCCGCACTGAACGAGGGAGTAATCATCAGCCGCGAGACTGCCAAGCATTCATAATGTCTTGGTTCTCTGGGACGGGAGCGTCACCTAGCGGTCCTTCTAGGACATATTGTTTCCTGGCAGCTATGAGGATGATCCTCAGGTTCCGGACCCAGTCCGTATAGTTGCTGCCATCATCTTTCAGCTTGGTTTTCTCTAGGAACGCGTTGAAGTTCATGTTGACATTAGCGTTGGCCATTGATCTACAAGACATATTTGCAAAGGTTTTAGACTAAGTTCATGATGACAAGGTTCTAATCAAATTATGAACTCCCACTTAGATTAGACATCCCTTTAGTCATCTAAGTGTTACACGATCCGAGTCGACTAGCCCGTGTCCGATCATCACGTGAGACGGACTAGTCATCGTCGGTGAACATTTTCATGTTGATCGTATCTTCCATACGACTCGTGTTCGACCTTTCGGTCTCCGTGTTCCGAGGCCATGTCTGCACATGCTAGGCTCGTCAAGTTAACCCTAAGTGTTTTCGCTGTGTAAAACTGTCTTACACCCGTTGTATGTGAATGTAAGAATCCATCACACCCGATCATCACGTGGTGCTTAGAAACGACGAACTGTAGCAACGGTGCACAGTTAGGGGAGAACACTTCTTGAAATTTTTTATAAGGGGTCATCTTATTTACTACCGTCGTCCTAAGTAAACAAGATGCATAATACATAATAAACATCACATGCAATTATATAGTTGTGACATGATATGACCAATATCATATAGCTCCATTGATCTTCATCTTCGGGGCTCCATGATCATTTTGTCACCGGCTTGACACCATGATCTCCATCATCATGATCTCCATCATCATGATCTCCATCATCATGATCTCCATCATCGTGTCTTCATGAAGTTGTCACGCCAACGACTACTTCTACTTCTATGACTAACGTTTAGCAATAAAGTAAAGTAGTTTACATGATGTTATTCAATGACACGCAGGTCATACAAAAAATAATGACAACTCCTATGGCTCCTGCCGGTTGTCATACTCATCGACATGCAAGTCGTGAATCCTATTACAAAGAACATGATCTCATACATCACAATTCATCATTCATCACAACTTCTGGCCATATCACATCACATGATCAATCGCTGCAAAAACAAGTTAGACGTCCTCTAATTGTTGTTGCATCTTTTACGTGGCTGCAATTGGGTTCTAGCAAGAACGTTTTCTTACCTACGAATCACCACAACGTGATTTTGTCAACTTCTATTTACCCTTCATAAGGGCCCTGTTCATCGATTCCGCTCCAACTAAGGTGGGAGAGACAGACACCCGCCAGCCACCTTATGCAACTTGTGCATGTCAGTCGGTGGAACCGGTCTCACGTAAGTGTACGTGTAAGGTTGGTCCGGGCCGCTTCATCCCACAATACCGTTGAGCTAGAAAAGACTAGTAGAGGCAAGTAAGATGACAAAATCCACGCCCACAACAAAGTTGTGTTCTACTCGTGCAAAGAGAACTACGCATAGACCTAGCTCATGATGCCACTGTTGGGGAACGTTGCAGAAAATTAAAATTTTTCCTACGGTTTCACCAAGATCCATCTATGAGTTCATCTAAGCAACGAGTCTAGGGAGAGAGTTTGCATCTACATACCACTTCTAGATCGCGTGCGGAAGCTTGCAAGGTGATGATGTAGTCGTACTCGACGTGATCCAAATCACCGATGACCAGCGCCGAACGGACGGCACCTCCGCGTTCAACACACGTACGGGACGGGAGACGTCTCCTCCTTATTGATCCAGCAAGGGGGAAGGAGAGGTTGATGAAGATCCAGCAGCACGACGGCGTGGTGGTGGATGCAGGGCGTCACAGCAGCAGGGCTTCGCCGAGACTACGAGGGAGAGACGTAACGGGGGGAGGTGGAGGCGCCAGGGGCTGGTGTATGAAGTCCCTCCTCTCCCCCACTATATATAGGGGTGCCAGGGGGGCGCCGGCCCTAGTAGATGAGATCTACTAGGGAGGGCGGCGGCCTAGGGGAGGTTTCCCTCCCCCCCAAGGCACCTAGGGGTGCCTTCCACCACTAGGACTCCTCCTAGGGGGAAACCCTAGGCGCATGGGCCTATAGGGGCTGGTGCCCTTGGCCCATGATGGCCAAGGCGCACCCCCTACAGCCCATGTGGCCCCCCGGGACAGGTGGCCCCACCCGGTGGACCCCCCGGGACCCTTCCGGTGGTCCCGGTACAATACCGATAACCCCGAAACTTGTCCCGATGCCCGAAATAGCACTTCCTATATATAATTCTTTACCTCCGGACCATTCCGGAACTCCTCGTGACGTCCGGGATCTCATCCGGGACTCCGAACAACATTCGGGTTTCTGCATATACATATCTTCATAACCCTAGCGTCACCGAACCTTAAGTGTGTAGACCCTACGGGTTCGGGAGACATGCAGACATGACCGAGACGCTCTCAGTCAATAACCATCAGCGGGATCTGGATACCCATGATGGCTCCCACATGCTCCTCGATGTTGTCATCGGATGAACCACGATGTCGAGGATTCGATCAAACCCTGTATGCAATTCCCTTTGTCAATCGGTACGTTAGTTGCCCGAGACTCGATCGTCGGTATCCCAATACCTTGTTCAGTCTCGTTACCGGCAAGTCACTTTACTCGTACCATAATGCATGATCCCGTGTCCAACACCTTGGTCACATTGAGCTCAATATGATGATGCATTACCGAGTGGGCCCAGAGATACCTCTCCGTCATACGGAGTGACAAATCCCAGTCTCGATCCGTGTCAACCCAACAGCTACTTTCAGAGATACCTGTAATGCACCTTTATAGTCACCCAGTTACGTTGTGACGTTTGATACACCCAAGGCACTCTTACGGTATCCGGGAGTTACACGATCTCATGGTCGAAGGAAGAGATACTTGACACTTGCAAAGCTCTAGCAAAACGAACTACACGATCTTTTATGCTATGCTTAGGATTGGGTCTTGTCCATCACATCATTCTCCTAATGATGTGATCCCGTTATCAATGACATCCAATGTCCATAGTCAGGAAACCATGACTATCTGTTGATCACAACGAGCTGGTCAACTAGAGGCTTACCAGGGACATAGTGTGGTCTAAGTATTCACACGTGTATTACGATTTCCGGATAATACAGTTATAGCATGAATAAGGGACAATTATCATGAACAATGAAATATAATAATACTTTTATTATTGCCTCTAGGGCATATTTCCAACAGCCGGATGGTGTATGTGCCGACGCGCTGCATGGCGCTGAGATCGCCTGCGCGGCGAGCTGCCTCGCTGACCTTCTTGGCGAGGTTAGCGTCTCCGATAAGCCCGCGTCCGATGCGGGCACAGGCGGCCCCGAAAGCCTCCTCGCGGGCCTCCTCGACCATCTCCACGTCACCGGCGAGCCTGCCGTCGACTTGGAGTCCGTAGGCTCCACTGACCCGATGCTGGTCGACTCCGACAGCGTGTCGCTTGACACGTTCCCCTCCAACATGGTGATCTTCGACGAGCCGCTCCCTTGCGACGGGAGCGGCGGAAGCATCGTCACGGAGGTCCTCGTCCTCGAGCACGGCGAGCGCTCCGGCGAAGGAGCGCACGACCCGCTTGACACGGCCCTGCGAGACCTTGTAGCGCCGATTCCGGAAGACGCCGACGCCGAGACGCTGGAGGCGCTCCGCCTTCAGCTCGTCGAGGGCGCGAAGAAGCTGGCAAGCATGAGGCGCTTGTCAGAAGCCTACCAGCACGAGATGGATCACGCCGTAGGCGGCTCGCCGGCTCCAACCGGGCCTAGCCGCCTAGGCGCGGTCCGACAGCGCGGCACGGCAATCGCCAACCTCCTCGGGGCTGATCGCCCTGCATATGCCACGCCCGCAGAGAATATCCGTGCCGCCCAGGCGGCGGCAGACGAGCTCAACAACTTCGAAGGCGAAGAGCGCCGCATGATGACGGAGCGAGTCCAGCAACTCCTTGACGCGGCTGCTACGCAGAACGTGGCCGGCGGCCGCACCAATGCGCCGCCGCAACTCCACGACGACCCGCCTCCCCGTCGAGATCAAGGAGCGACGTCCAGGACGCCGACTGGCGAAGTCCGCGGAAGAAAAGACAAAGAGCCGGCTGTCAGTCGCAGTCGGACTCACATCACCATCGAGCGCGACCAAGACGGCCGCCCCAAAGCGGTGGAACGGCGGGACGACTACCTGCCTCCCCCTCCTCGCAGGGAAAGGCGAGTCTCCCCGCCTCCCTTTGAGCATCCGACTCTCGGTGACCGCTTTGGCCGCCGAGAGGGAGTCGGAGAAAATGACGCCCGCCACCGGATCGACCGACTCCACCGATCCCTGGCGCTAGAAGAAGAAGATTAGCTGGGCCCGCCTTGCTTTGGGCCCCACATCCGAGACGAGCCTTTCCCCAAAGGGTTTATGCTCCCCCGAGACACACCCAAGTACACCGGCTCCGTGAAGCCCGAAGACTGGCTAATCGACTACTCCACGGCCGTCAACATAGCAAACGGCAACAAACGAGTCGCCGTAAAGTACGTTCCGCTCATGCTCCAGGGCACGGCCCGGACATGGCTGAACTGTTTGAAGCCCCGCAGCATCAACAGTTGGGTCGACTTCACCGAGGCTTTCGTATGCAACTTCACCAGCACGTACAAGCGACCCCCCAAGCCGCGCCAGCTCTCCTTGTGTGTGCAAGGCCCTGACGAGTCTACTCGCGACTACCTCACGCGCTGGGTTGAACTCCAGAACTCCTGTGAGGGCGTGCACGAGGTGCAGGCGATCGAGTACTTTACTGCCGGGTGCAGAGTGTTGGGTTTCGTAGTAATTTCAAAAAATTTCCTACGCGCACACAGGATCATGTGATGCATAGCAACGAGAGGAGAGTGTTGTCTACGTACCCAACGCAGACCGACTGCGGAAGCGATGACACGACGTAGAGGAAGTAGTCGTACGTCTTCACGATCCAACCGATCAAGCACCGAAACTACGGCACCTCCGAGTTCGAGCACACGTTCAGCTCGATGACGATCCCCGGACTCCGATCCAGCAAAGTGTCGGGGAAGAGTTTTGTCAGCACGACGGCGTGGTGACGATCTTGATGAACTACAGCAGCAGGGCTTCGCCTAAACTCCGCTACAGTATTATCGAGGAATATGGTGGCAGGGGGCACCGCACACGGCTAAGGAATCGATCACGAGGATCAACTTGTGTCAACTTGTGTGTTTAGAGGTGCCCCTGCCTCCGTATATAAAGGAGTAGAGGGGGGGAGGCTGGCCGGCCATAGAGGGAGGCGCAGGAGAGTCCTACTCCCTCTGGGAGTAGGATTCCTCCCCCCAATCCTAGTCCAACTAGGATTCCTCGGAGGGGAAGGGAGAGAGGGGGGCCGGCCACCTTCTCCTAGTCCTAATAGGACTAGGGGAGGGGGAAGAGGCGCAGCTACCTTGGGCTGCCCCTTTCTCCTTTCCACTAAGGCCCATGAAGGCCCATATGGCTCCCGGGGGGTTCCGGTAACCCTCCCGGTAACCCGGTAAAATCCCGATTTCACCCGGAACACTTCCGATGTCCAAACATAGGCTTCCAATATATCAATCTTTACGTCTCGACCATTTTGAGACTCCTCGTCATGTCCGTGATCACATCTGGGACTCCGAACAACCTTCGGTACATCAAAATGCATAAACTCATAATATAACTGTCATCGTAACTTTAAGCGTGCGGACCCTACGGGTTCGAGAACAATGTAGACATGACCGAGACACGTCTCCGGTCAATAACCAATAGCGGGACCTGGATGCCCATATTGGCTCCTACATATTCTACGAAGATCTTTATCGGTCAGACCGCATAACAACATACGTTGTTCCCTTTGTCATCGGTATGTTACTTGCCCGAGATTCGATCGTCGGTATCCAATACCTAGTTCAATCTCGTTACCGGAAAGTCTCTTTACTCGTTCCGTAATACATCATCTCACAACTAACATATTAGTTGTAATGCTTGCAAGGCTTTATGTGATGTGTATTACCGAGAGGGCCCAGAGATACCTCTCCGACAATCGGAGTGACAAATCCTAATCTCGAAATACGCCAACCCAACATCGACCATTGGAGACACCTGTAGTACTCCTTTATAATCACCCAGTTACGTTGTGACGTTTGGTAGTACCCAAAGTGTTCCTCCGGTAAACGGGAGTTGCATAATCTCATAGTCATAAGAACATGTATAAGTCATGAAGAAAGCAATAGCAACATACTAAACGATCGGGTGCTAAGCTAATGGAATGGGTCATGTCAATCAGATCATTCTACTAATGATGTGACCTCGTTAATCAAATAACAACTCATTGTTCATGGTTAGGAAACATAACCATCTTTGATTAACGAGCTAGTCAAGTAGAGGCATACTAGTGACACTATGTTTGTCTATGTATTCACACATGTATTATGTTTCCGGTAAATACAATTCTAGCATGAATAATAAACATTTATCATGATTATAAGGAAATAAATAATAACTTTATTATTGCCTCTAGGGCATATTTCCTTCAGTCTCCCACTTGCACTAGAGTCAATAATCTAGTTCACATCACCATGTGATTTAACACCAATATTCATATCTGTATATGATTAACACCCATAGTTCACATCATCATGTGACCAACACCCAAAGGGTTTTACTAGAGTCAATAATCTAGTTCACATCGCTTATGTGATTAACACCCAAAGAGTACTAAGGTGTGATCATGTTTTGCTCGTGAGAGAAGCTTAGTCAACGGGTCTGTCACATTCAGATTCTCATGTATTTTGCAAATTTCTATGTCAACAATGCTCTGCATGGAGCTACTCTAGCTAATTGCTCCCACTTTCAATATGTATCCAGGTTGAGACTTAGTGTCATCTGGATCAGTGTAAAAGTTTGCACTGATGTAACTTTTACAACAAACTCTTTTATCACCTCCATAATCGAGAAACATCTCCTTAGTCCTTACTAAGGATATTCTTGACCGCTGTCCAGTGATCTACTATTAGATCAAAATTGTATTCCCTTGCCAAACTCAGAGCAAGGTATACAATATGTCTGGTTCACAGCATAGCATACTTTATAGAACCTATGACTGAGGCATAGGGAATGATTTTTCATTCTGTTTCTATTTTCTGCCATGGTCGGGTCTTGAGTCTTACTCAATTTCACACCTTTGCAACACAGGCAAGAACTCTTTCTTTGACTGTTCCATTTTGAACTATTTCAAAAATTTATCAAGGTATGTATTCATTGAAAAATCTTATCAAGCGTCTTCATCTATCTATATAGATCTTGATGCTCAATGTGTAAGCAGCTTCACCGAGGTCTTTCTTTGAAAAACTTTTATTCAAGTATCCTTTCATGCTTTGCAGAATAATTCTACATTATTTCCGATCAACAATATGTCATTCACATATACTTATCAGAAATGTTGTAGTACTCCCACTCACTTTCTTGTAAATACAGGCTTCACCGTAAGTCTGTACAAAAACTATATGCTTTGATCAACTTATCAAAGCGTATATTCCAACTCCGAGATGCTTGCACCAGTCCATAGATGGATTGCTGGAGCTTGCACATTTTGTTAGCACCTTTAGGATTGACAAAACCTTCTGGTTGCATCATATACAACTCTTCTTTAATAAATCCATTAAGGAATGCAGTTTTGACATCCATTTGCCAGATTTCATAAAATGTGGCAATTGTTAACATGATTCAGATAGACTTAAGCATCGATACGAGTGAGAAAACCTCATCGTATTCAACACCTTGAACTTGTTGAAAAACTTTTGCAACAAGTCGAGCTTGGTAGATAGTAACACTACTATCAGTGTCCGTCTTCCTCTTGAAGATCCATTTATTTAACATGGCTTTGCTGATCATCGAGCAAGTCAATCAAAGTCCATACTTTGTTGTCATACATGGATCATATCTCAGATTTTATGGCCTCAAGCCATCTCGCGGAATCTGGGCTCATCATCGCTTCCTCATAGTTCGTAGGTTCATCATGGTCTAGTAACATGACTTCCAGAATATGATTACTACACCACTCTGGTGTAGATCTTTACTCTCGAAGATCTACGAGGTTCTGTAGTAACTTGATCTGAAGTTTTATGATCAATATCATTAGCTTCCTCACTAATTGGTGTATTTGTCACAGGAACTGATTTCTGTGATGAACTACTTTCCAATAAGGGAGCAGGTACAGTTACCTCATCAAGTTCTACTTTCCTCCCACTCACTTCTTTCGAGAGAAACTCCTTCTCCAGAAAGTTTCCGAATTTAGCAACAAAAGTCTTGCCTTTCGGATCGGTGATAGAAGGTGTATCCAATAGTTTCCTTTGGATATCCTATGAAGACGCACTTCTCCGATTTGGGTTCGAGCTTATCAGGATGAAACTTTTTCACATAAGCATCGCAACCCCAAATTTAAGAAACGACAGCTTAGGTTTCTTGCCAAACCATAGTTCACACGGTGTCGTCTCAACGGATTTAGATGGTGCCCTATTTAACGTGAATGCAGCTGTCTCTAATGCATAACCCTAAAATGATAGTGGTAGATCGGTAAGACACATCATAGATCGCACCATATCTAATAAAGTACGGTTATGACGTTTGGACACACCATTATATTGTGGTGTTCTAGGTGGCATGAGTAGTGAAACTATTTCACATTGTTTTTAACTGAAGACCAAACTCGTAACTCAAATATTTGTCTCCGCGATCAGATCGCAGAAACTTTATTTTCTTGTTACGATGATTTTCAACTTCACTCTGAAATTCTTTGAACCTTTCAACTATTTCAGACTTATATTTCATCAAGTAGATATACCCATATCTGCTCAAATCATCTTGTGAAGCTCAGAAAATAATGATACTTGCCACGAGCCTTCATACTCATTGGTCTGCATACATCAGTATGTATTATTTCCAACAAGTCAGTAACTCGTTCCATTGTTCCGAAGAACGGAGTTTTAGTCATCTTGCCCAAAAGGCACGGTTCGCAAGCATCAAATGATTAATAACCAAGTGATTCCGAAAATCCATCTTTATGGAGTTTCTTCATGCGCTTTACACCGATATGACCCAAACGGCAGTGCCACAAATAGGTTGCACTATCATTATTAACTTTGCATCTTTTGGCATCAATATTATGAATATGTGTATCACTACGATCGAGATCCAATGAACCATTTTCATTGGGTGTGCAACCATATAAGGTTTCATTCATGTAAACAGAACAACAATTTATTCTCTTACTTAAATGAATAACCGTATTACAATAAACATGATCAAATCATATTCATGCTCAACGCCAACACCAAATAACATTTATTCAGGTTCAACACTAATCCCGAAAGTATAGGGAGTGTGCGACGATGATCATATCAATCTTGGAACCACTTCCAACACACATCGTCACTTCACCCTCAACTAGTCTCTGTTTATTCTGCAACTCCCGTTTCGAGTTACTAATCTTAGCAACTGAACTAGTATCAAATACTTAGGGTTTGCTATAAACACTAGTAAAGTACACATCAATAACATGTATATCAAATATACTTATGTTCACTTTGCCATCCTTCTTATCTGCCAATCACTTGGGGTAGATCCGCTTCCAGTAACCAGTCCCTTTGCAGTAGAAGCACTTAGTCTCAGGCTTAGGACCAGACTTGGGCTTCTTCACTTGAGCAGCAACTTGCTTGCCGTTCTTCTTGAAGTTCCCCTTCTTCCCTTTGCCCTTTTCTTGAAACTAGTGGTCTTGTCAATTATCAACACTTGATTCTCTTTCTTGATTTCTACCTTCGTCGATTTCAATATCACGAAGAGCTCGGGAATCGTTTTCGTCATCCCTTGCATACTATAGTTCATCATGAAGTTCAGTAACTTAGTGATGGTGACTAGAGAATTCTGTCAATCACTATCTTATCTGGAAGATTAACTCCCACTTGATTCAAGCAATTGAAGTACCCAGACAATCTGAGCACATGCTCACGAGTTGAGCGATTCTCCTCCATCTTTTAGCTATAGAACTTGTTGGAGACTTCACATCTCTCAACTCGGGTATTTGCTTGAAATATTAACTTCAATTACTGGAACATCTCATATGGTCCATGATGTTCAAAACATCTTTGAAGTCCCGATTCTAAGCCGTTAAGCATGGTGCACTTAAACTATCAAGTAGTCATCATATTGAGCTAGCCAAACGTTCATAACGTCTGCATCTGCTCCTGCAATAGGTCCGTCACCTAGCGGTGCATCAAGGACATAATTCTTCTATGCAGCAATGAGGATAAACCTCAGATCACGGATCCAATCCGCATCATTGCTACTAACATCTTTCAACATAATTTTCTCTAGGAACATATCAAAATAAACACAGGGAAGCAACAACGCGAGCTATTGATCTACAACATGATTTGCAAAATACTACCAGGACTAAGTTCATGATAAATTTAAGTTCAATTTAATCATATTACTTAAGAACTCCCACTTAGATAGACATCCCTCTAATCCTCTAAGTGATCACGTGATCCAAATCAACTAAACCATGTCCGATCATCACGTGAGATGGAGTAGTTTCATCGGTGAACATCATTATGTTGATCATATCTACTATATGATTCACGCTCGACCTTTCGGTCTCCGTGTTCCGAGGCCATATCTGCATATGCTAGGCTCGTCAAGTTTAACCTGAGTATTCTGCGTGCGCAACTGTTTTGCACCCGTTGTATTTGAACGTAGAGCCTATCACACCCGATCATCACGTGGTGTCTCAGCACGAAGAACTTTCGCAACGGTGCATACTCAGGGAGAACACTTCTTGATAATTGAGTGAGAGATCATCTTATAATGCTACCGTCAATCAAAGCAAGATAAGATGCATAAAAAGATAAACATCACAGGCAATCAATATAAGTGATATGATATGGCCATCAACATCTTGTGCTTGTGATCTCCATCTCCGAAGCACCGTCATGATCACCATCGTCACCGGCGCGACACCTTGATCTCCATCGTAGCATCGTTGTCGTCTCGCCAATCTTATGCTTCCACGACTATCACTACCGTTTAGTAATAAAGTAAAGCATTACATCACGATTGCATTGCATACAATAAAGCGACAACCATATGGCTCCTGCCAGTTGCCGATAACTTGGTTACAAAACATGATCATCTCATACAATAAAATTCAGCATCATGCCTTGACCATATCACATCACAACATGCCCTGCAAAAACAAGTTAGACGTCCTCTACTTTGTTGTTGCATGTTTTACGTGGCTGCTACGGGCTTAAGTAAGAACCAATCTCACCTACGCATCAAAACCACAACGATAGTTTGTCAAATAGACTCCGTTTTAACCTTCGCAAGGACCGGGCGTAGCCATACTTGGTTCAACTAAAGTTGGAGAGGCAGTCGCCCGCAAGCCATCTCTGTGCAAAGCACGTCGAGGGAACCGGTCTCGCGTAAGCGTACGTGTAAGGTTGGTCCGGGTCGTCTCGTCCAACAATACCGCTGAACCAAAATATGACATGCTGGTAGGCAGTATGACTTGTATCGTCCACAACTCACTTGTGTTCTACTCGTGCATATAACATCAACATCATTAACCTAGGCTCGGATGCCACTGTTGGGTTTCGTAGTAATTTCAAAAAATTTCCTACGCGCACACAGGATCATGTGATGCATAGCAACGAGAGGAGAGTGTTGTCTACGTACCCAACGCAGACCGACTGCGGAAGCGATGACACGACGTAGAGGAAGTAGTCGTACGTCTTCACGATCCAACCGATCAAGCACCGAAACTACGGCACCTCCGAGTTCGAGCACACGTTCAGCTCGATGACGATCCCCGGACTCCGATCCAGCAAAGTGTCGGGGAAGAGTTTCGTCAGCACGACGGCGTGGTGACGATCTTGATGAACTACAGCAGCAGGGCTTCGCCTAAACTCCGCTACAGTATTATCGAGGAATATGGTGGCAGGGGGCACCGCACACGGCTAAGGAATCGATCACGTGGATCAACTTGTGTCAACTTGTGTGTTTAGAGGTGCCCCTGCCTCCGTATATAAAGGAGCCAAGGGGGGAGGAGGCGCCGGCCAGGAGGAGGTGGCGTAGGAGGAGTCCTACTCCTACCGGGAGTAGGACTCCCCCCCCCCCAATCCTATTCCAACTAGGATTCCCAAGGGGGAAAGAGGGAGAGGGGTGGCCGGCCACCTCTCCTAGTCCTAATAGGACTAGGGGAAGGGGGGAGGCGTGCAGCCCCCTTGGGCTGCCCCTTTCTCCTTTCCACTAAGGCCCATGATGGCCCATATGGCTCCCGGGGGGTTCCGGTAACCTCCCGGTAACCCGGTAAAATCCCGATTTCACCCGGAACATTTCCGATGTCCAAACATAGACTTCCAATATATCAATCTTTATGTCTCGACCATTTCGAGACTCCTCGTCATGTCCGTGATCACATCCGGGACTCCGAACAACCTTCGGTACATCAAAATGCATAAACTCATAATATAACTGTCATCGTAACCTTAAGCGTGCGGACCCTACGGGTTCGAGAACAATGTAGACATGACCGAGACACGTCTCCGGTCAATGACCAATAGCGGGACCTGGATGCCCATATTGGCTCCTACATATTCTACGAAGATCTTTATCGGTCAGACCGCATAACAACATACGTTGTTCCCTTTGTCATCGGTATGTTACTTGCCCGAGATTCGATCGTCGGTATCCAATACCTAGTTCAATCTCGTTACCGGCAAGTCTCTTTACTCGTTCCGTAATACATCATCTCACAACTAACATATTAGTTGTAATGCTTGCAAGGCTTATGTGATGTGTATTACCGAGAGGGCCCAGAGATACCTCTCCGACAATCGGAGTGACAAATCCTAATCTCGAAATACGCCAACCCAACATCGACCATTGGAGACACCTGTAGTACTCCTTTATAATCACCCAGTTACGTTGTGATGTTTGGTAGTACCCAAAGTGTTCCTCCGGTAAACGGGAGTTGCATAATCTCATAGTCATAGGAACATGTATAAGTCATGAAGAAAGCAATAGCAACATACTAAATGATCGGGTGCTAAGCTAATGGAATGGGTCATGTCAATCAGATCATTCTACTAATGATGTGACCTCGTTAATCAAATAACAACTCTTTGTTCATGGTTAGGAAACATAACCATCTTTGATTAACGAGCTAGTCAAGTAGAGGCATACTAGTGACACTATGTTTGTCTATGTATTCACACATGTATTATGTTTCCGGTAAATACAATTCTAGCATGAATAATAAACATTTATCATGATTATAAGGAAATAAATAATAACTTTATTATTGCCTCTAGGGCATATTTCCTTCAGTCTCCCACTTGCACTAGAGTCAATAATCTAGTTCACATCACCATGTGATTTAACACCAATATTCATATCTGTATATGATTAACACCCATAGTTCACATCGTCATGTGACCAACACCCAAAGGGTTTTACTAGAGTCAATAATCTAGTTCACATCGCTTATGTGATTAACACCCAAAGAGTACTAAGGTGTGATCATGTTTTGCTCGTGAGAGAAGCTTAGTCAACGGGTCTGTCACATTCAGATTCTCATGTATTTTGCAAATTTCTATGTCAACAATGCTCTGCATGGAGCTACTCTAGCTAATTGCTCCCACTTTCAATATGTATCCAGGTTGAGACTTAGTGTCATCTGGATCAGTGTAAAAGTTTGCACTGATGTAACTTTTACAACAAACTCTTTTATCACCTCCATAATCGAGAAACATCTCCTTAGTCCTTACTAAGGATATTCTTGACCGCTGTCCAGTGATCTACTATTAGATCAAAATTGTATTCCCTTGCCAAACTCAGAGCAAGGTATACAATATGTCTGGTTCACAGCATAGCATACTTTATAGAACCTATGACTGAGGCATAGGGAATGATTTTTCATTCTGTTTCTATTTTCTGCCATGGTCGGGTCTTGAGTCTTACTCAATTTCACACCTTTGCAACACAGGTAAGAACTCTTTCTTTGACTGTTCCATTTTGAACTATTTCAAAAATTTATCAAGGTATGTATTCATTGAAAAATCTTATCAAGCGTCTTCATCTATCTATATAGATCTTGATGCTCAATGTGTAAGCAGCTTCACCGAGGTCTTTCTTTGAAAAACTTTTATTCAAGTATCCTTTCATGCTTTGTAGAATAATTCTACATTATTTCCGATCAACAATATGTCATTCACATATACTTATCAGAAATGTTGTAGTACTCCCACTCACTTTCTTGTAAATACAGGCTTCACCGTAAGTCTGTACAAAAACTATATGCTTTGATCAACTTATCAAAGCGTATATTCCAACTCCGAGATGCTTGCACCAGTCCATAGATGGATTGCTGGAGCTTGCACATTTTGTTAGCACCTTTAGGATTGACAAACCCTCCTCAAGCACAAGCTCCTCTGCGACGAGCCGGAGACCCTCGACGAGTTGCTGGTCATTGCAGACAAATATGCCACGGCCGACTCCTCTATGAAGACAGAGATTCAAGTTAGTGTGACTGGCAAAGTGGCCCCTCAAGCTCCCAGAACTCCAGCTGGAGACACTAGCCGGAGATAGAAGCAGAATGATCACAAGCGCAAGGCCCCGTAGCCGACTTCCAATAGTCGGCAGGTCGCAACGGTTGAAGACCAACAGCCTGAGGGGCAGCCTCCGGCGAAGCGGCAGAAGGGCGGCAAGTCCAACTGGCTGCCGGCTTTCTCTTACGAGCAGACTCTCGACGGCCCCTGCAAGTTCCACAGCGGCGCGAAGCCGTCCAACCACACCACTCGGAAGTGCCACTGGCTCACCAGAATCGCCAAGAGAGACGGCCTCATCCCTCCTCCGCCTGCTGGGCCGCCGCCTCAGCAGACGGCGGCCAGGCCAGTCGGCGCCGTACAAGACGAGTTCCCGGATGAGCATGGAGCTATGTGGTGTTCACCAGTGTAGCAGATGACCGGCGCAGCAGGCGCCAATAGCAGCAAGAAGTAAATGCGGTCGCATCAAGTACTCCAGAGTTCATGCATTGGTCTGAAAGGCCTATCAGTTGGAGCAGAGCTGATCACCCTG
The DNA here is from genome assembly GCF_018294505.1 of Triticum aestivum. Taxonomy (NCBI): domain Eukaryota; kingdom Viridiplantae; phylum Streptophyta; class Magnoliopsida; order Poales; family Poaceae; genus Triticum; species Triticum aestivum. The sequence continues at coordinate 692,412,270 of NC_057807.1, read as the reverse complement.
AGGTGATGCCGAGTGCAGGCTCTTACGCCTTGGTCTTAGGCGCCACACTTGCCACAGATAGGCGGGCCGCTCTCTTCTCGCGAGTACTGATAGACGGAGGCAGCAGTATCAACATCCTGTACAAGGATACAATGGAGAAATTGGGATTCAAGCAGAGACAGCTTCAAAGCAGCCGAACTGTGTTCCACGGAATCGTCCCTAGCCTTTCCTGCTCACCAATCGGCAAGATCCTGATAGATGTCCTCTTCGGAGACAAGGATCATTTCCGCTGAGAGCTAGTTTGGTTTGAGGTGGTGGACCTTGAAAGCCCATATCATGCATTGCTTGGCCGACCCGCCTTGGCCAAGTTCATGGCGGTCCCCCACTACGCCTACCTCAAGATGAAGATGCCGAGTTCCAAGGGAATCCTCATTGTGTCCGGCGACTACAGGAAGTCGTCTGCCTGCGCGGCCGAGAGTAGTCGGCTGGCCGAGTCCCTGGTGATCGCAGCTGAGAGGCGGCTCCTTGATCGGGTTGTGGCGATGGCCGGCAAGCAGCCAGAAATGTCGCCCGACCCCAAGGAATCAGAAGTTGAGGGCTCGTTCAAGCCGGCTAAAGAAACAAAGAAGATACCTTTGGACCCGGAGCACCCGGAGAGGCACGCTATCATAGGTGCGAACCTAGACAGCAAATAGGAAGGCGAGCTCGTCGATTTCCTCCGTGAGAATCGAGACATCTTCGCATGGTCCCCCAAAGACATGCCAGGTGTACCGACGGAATTCACCGAGCACAAGTTACATGTCCGATCTGATGTGAAGCCCGTCAGGCAGCCCTTGCGCCGCCTGTCAGAAGAGAAAAGAAGAGTTGTTGGAGAAGAAATAGCCCGGCTCCTGGCAGCTGGCTTCATCATGGAAGTGTTTTTTCCAGAGTGGCTGGCAAACCCAGTACTGGTGTTGAAGAAAAATAAGAAATGGCGGATGTGTATCGATTACACGAGCCTCAACAAAGCTTGCCCCAAGGACCCATTCGCTTTGCCAAGAATCGATCAGGTGATAGACTCCACAGCCGGATGCGAGCTGTTGAGTTTCCTAGATGCATATTCAGGATATCACCAGATCAAGCTGAACCCGGCCAACAGACTGAAGACCGCCTTCATCAAGCCGTTCGGAGCCTTCTGCTACTTGACCATGACGTTCGGCTTGAGAAACGCCGGTGCCACCTTTCAGCGTTGCATGCAGAATTGCCTCCTGAAGCAACTCGGCAGAAATGCCCACGTCTATGTGGATGATGTAGTGGTGAAGACGGAGAAGCGCGGAACCCTGCTGGAAGACCTCAAGGAAACCTTTGAGAATCTGCGCCGATTCCAGATCAAGCTCAACCCAGAGAACTGCGTTTTTGGAGTACCAGCCGGCCAGCTCCTTGGTTTCCTGGTCTCCGATCGCGGCATAGAGTGCAATCCTGTGAAGATCAAGGCCATCGAGAGGATGGAAGCGCCCAGATGACTGTTAGATGTGCAGAAGTTCACCAGCTGTTTGGCGTCCATCAGCCGATTCATCAGTCGGCTGGGTGAGAAGGGTCTCCCCTTGTATCAGCTCATGAAGAAGACGACCTTCTTTGAGTGGACTCCCAAGGCGGACGAGGCTTTTCTCCAGTTAAAGAAGATGTTGACTACTCCTCCGGTGCTGGCGGCTTCGACTCCCGAAGAGCCCATGCTCCGCCGCCACCAGCCGAGTAGTCAGCATAGTCATTGTAGTCGAGCGCAAGGAGGAAGGCAAGGCGCTACCTGTCCAGAGACCGGTATATTACTTGAGCGAGGTACTGCCGGCCTCCAAGCAGAACTACCCCCATTATTAGAAGATGTGCTACGGCGTACATTTTGCCGCCAAGAAGCTGAAGCCTTACTTTCAAGAGCATCCAATCACTGTGGTTTGCACCACTCCACTAGCCGAGATCATCGAAAGTCGCGACGCTTCAGGCCGAGTGGCCAAGTGGGCCATAGATCTGGCTCCCTACACCATCTACTACGAGCCCCGCACCGCCATCAAGTCGCAAGCATTGGCCGACTTCCTCGTCGACTGGGCCGAGACCCAGTATCTGCCGCCAGCGCCCGACTCTACCCATTGGCGGATGCACTTCGACGGCTCTAAGATGCGCACCGGCCTGGGAGCCGGCGTCGTCCTCACTTCCCCCAAGGGCGACAAGCTTAGATACGCGCTACAGATCCGCTTCGCCGCCTCCAACAACGTGGCCAAGTACGAGGCGCTCATTCACGGGCTCCGGCTTGCCAAAGAACTCGGCATACGCCGGATCCTGTGTTATGGCGACTCTGACTTGGTGGTCCAGCAATCATCCGGCGATTGGGACGCCAAGGACGCAAATATGGCGAGCTACCGTTTCCTTGTCCAGCAACTCAGCGGATACTTTGAGGGGTGCGAGTTCCTCCACGTGCCAAGGAACGACAACGACCAAGCAGACGCCTTGGCACGAATCGGCTCCACCCGCCAAGCAATACCATCTGGTGTCGCCCTTCGGCGCCTCCTCAAGCCTTCTATCAAGCCGTCACCAGAATCAGATTCAATCTTTGTGCCGGCTCTGCCTAAAGAAGACGGATCCGACTCCAAGAGATGCACAGACGAAGCCGGCCCGGGGACTTCAGAGCTTGGCCCGGGGACTGCTCCAGTCGGCCCCGGGACTTTGTCAAAACAGCAAGCAGCTGCGGACTCCAACCCGCCGCCTCCCAGCCCCGCCGCCCTTATCCAAGTCGCACTAGTGGCAGTTGAAGAAATAGCAGCACCTTCATGGGCCCAGCCCATCCTCAGGTTCTTAGTAAACAGAGAGCTGCCACCTGATGAAATCTTGGCTCGGCAAGTGCAACGCCGAGCAGCAGCCTACACCAAAGTCAACAGAGAGCTGGTCAGGCGCAGCGTTACCGGCGTCTTCCAACGCTGCGTCGAGGCGGAACAAGGCCAAGCAATCCTCAGAGACATCCATGAAGGCGAGTGTGGTCCCCACGCGGCCTCCAGGGCACTCGTCGCCAAAGCCTTCCGGCACGGTTTCTTCTGGCCGACCGCCCTGGAAGAGGCCAAAGAATTAGTCCAAAAGTGCAAGGGGTGCCAGATTTTCCATGCTAAGCCACTCCAGCCAGCTTCCGCACTCAAGACTATCCCCATTTCAGGCCCGTTGCAGTCTGGGGCCTGGACATGGTGGGACCATTCAAGACGGCATGAGGTGGCTTGACCCACCTACTTGTCGCAGTGGACAAGTTCACCAAGTGGGTGGAGGTGAAACCCATCAAGAAGTTGAATGGGCCGACTGCGGTAACCTTCATCGCTGACATCACAACTCGGTACGGCATCCCGCACAGCATCATCACCGACAATGGCACGAATTTCGCCAAAGGCGCCCTGGCCCGTTTCTGCGCGACGCAGGGCATCCGACTGGACTTAGCGTCCGTTGCCCATCCGCAGTCAAACGGCCAGGTGGAGCGAGCGAACGGCCTCATCTTATCTGGCATCAAGCCTCGACTCATCGTACCACTGGAGCGATCTGCTGGCTGTTGGCTTGAGGAGCTGCCAGCCGTCCTCTGGAGTCTGCGCACGACTCCAAACAAGTCAACCGGCTTCACACCATTCTTCCTCGTCTATGGTGACGAAGCCGTCATCCCAACGGACATAGAGTTCGACTCCCCGCGAGTCACCATGTACACCGAGGAAGAAGCAGAAGAAGCACGTCAAGACGGTGTCGATCTGCTGGAAGAGGGCCGGCTGTTGGCTCTCAGCCGGTCCAGGATCTACCAGCAGAGTCTGCGTCGATACTACAACAGGAAGGTCAGGCCAAGATCTTTCCAAGAGGGCGACCTTGTGCTCCGGCTGATCCAGCGGATAGCCGGCCAGCACAAGTTGTTGGCACCTTGGGAAGGCCCCTTCATCATCAGCAAGGTGCTAGGGAACGACGCCTACTATCTGATCGACGCTCAGAAGCCCCGAGCACGGAAAAGGGACGACTCCGGCAAAGAGACAGAGCGCCCGTGGAATGCAAATCTCCTTCGGAGATTTTACAGTTGATGCAGTATGTATCACACTACCCCTTTGTATTAAAGCACTAAGACTGTGGGCCCCCCGAGACGAGCTCGGGGACTGCCCTTTTTTGTTATCTGTATGATAAGAATTATGCCTTCGAGTACATTACTTTCATCACAAGCCGCTTGGCACCAGGCCAGACTAGTCGGCCCGGGGACTCGCCGCCTTGCGCTATGAGGAGCTCCTGCAGTCAGACAAGTAGCGCGCGGTGCCCAATCCGCTTCCTGCCAAAGCCGCAGCTCACAGAGCGACTTTGAGACGGGCAGGAGTGAGAAAGAGCGGGCGCCCACACGAAAAATGGCTAAGGACCTAAAGCACGAACATAACGTAAGACGGCCTCCAGCATCTCTGAGACGGAAAGCCGACTCATGAGTAGTCGGCTCGCCGTCTTAGCCTTTATCAAAGACGGCCGAATCTTGGGTAGTCGGCCTGTCGCTTTCTATCCGACTTGCTAAAGAAACTCCAAATGGCCAAGTACTTGCCTTCCCGAAGTAGCCAAGCAATTGACCCAGCAACAGTCCGCAGAGCGGCTGTCCGACTGGCAAGGCAGCGACTAAGGGAGGCGACAAAGGGAAAAGCCTAAAGAGAAGTAAGCAAGGAATGACGGAAAGCGGATAAAATATTTACATAGGCCCTTGGCCGAATCTTCGAATAGAAGTACAAGATACACCCCACGGGTGGAACTGTTCGAATCTAACAAAGTTTTCAAAAGATTACTAAGACAGATAAAACAGAGGCGGAAAAGGCAGCCTAGGAGGCGGCTTCTGGGATCAGAGGATCGGAGGAGACGGCGGTGTCGGGCGCCGGGGCAGTCGGCTGGGCGGTCTCGGCTTGATCGCCTCCAGCGGTAGTCGCCTGCCCTCGCATCCGTCCTCCGCCTCGTCCTCCTCCTCGGTGCTGGAGTCGATCACCTCCGCCGAGTCCTCGCCATGCTCCGGGTTCATCCCAAACCACTCTGGCGGCACTTCCTCGCCGCCTTCAGCCCGTTCCGGCACGAAGACATTGGTGTCCGTGTATTCGGCGATGGCCGCCGCACGCTCGATAAGGGCGCCCTCCACGACCTCCAGCTCGGCCTGGGCTTCTGACTGGAACGCGGCCAGACGGTCCAGGTTCAGCCCTGGATACCATGCCTTGACGAACTCCAAGGCCCGGCGCGCTCCAGCCCGGGCCGAGGATCCCTTCCAAGCTTCAAGACGGCCGGCGGCGACTGCTAGCCAGTCGGCGGTCCGGCTGGCGGTGCGTAGAGCCGGCATATCTGGCCACAAAGCGGCAACCGCCTGGGCGCCGGCACGCTGAAGCCGGTGTATTAGCCGGTGAGCCAGACGAAGATGGGCTTCAATGCTCAAGAGCTGCTCGTCGATGGTTCGAGGGGCATTAGCGGTGATCTCCTCACCGTTTGCCCTTTGCGCCTCACGAGCGGCCTCGATGGCCAGAGGGACTGCCTGCGAGTGACCAAGGAAGAAGTCTGCCAAGACAAAAAAGAAGCAAGTCGAAAAATCAAAAGTCGGCCTGACACATAGTCGGAAGCCCGAAGAAACAAAAGAAACTTACCATCAACGATATCTTCAATCTCGTGGAAGCCGGAGGTCAGCATCGCCTCCCTGTCGGTCCAGGAGGAGCGCACGCTCTCGAACTCGGCCAGGAGAGCGGCCTCCTTCTTCTCGGCCTCGTCCTGCGCCTTCTTGAACAGCTCCTTCTGCTCGGCCAGCTGCGCGGCCAGCAGGTCGCGCTCCGCGGCAAACTTGCCGCACTCCTCCTCCTTGGCACGCCGGGCGGTATTGGCCTCGCCCAGCTGCTCCTGAAGAGTGGCGTTGGCGCCTGAAGAACAAAAGAAAGGACAGATAAGTCATCAGCAAAGAAGATCGCCGGAAGATCCGGCCCGACTGCTCAGCAGTCGGCCCGAATCTCGGGGACTACAGCCCGCGGGTGCGCCAGCGCGCCCCCGCGAGGAAGAAGAACTTACTCTGGCTTTCCGACAAGTCGGCAGTCCACTTGCGCAACTCCTCAACATTGCGGTTGAAGGCAGTGGCGCGGAGGTTGTGATACTCCTACAATAAGACATTGAAGACATAGTTAGTATTTGGAACTCGCCAGAGGGAGTTCCGAACCGCCTGCTCAGCAGCCGGCCCGGAACTCGGGGACTACACCCAGTGGGTGCGCTGGCGCGCCCCCACAGAGAAAAACAAGAATCAAAAAGAAGAAGGAAACGTACTCGGACGGCCGTCTGCGCTGCTAGATGCGCCCTGGTGCAAGTTTGAAGGGCGTCGCCTTCAGCGCGCAGCTTCGCCTGAACGTCCAGGAGCGCTTGGTTCAGCGGCCCGGTGCCGCCTCCGCGCAACCACCCAGTGGGCGCGGTGCTTGTGGCCTCGGCGTCTAGGGCTGCCAAGCTGGCAGCGCCGATCTCCCGAGGTCGCCCTCTCAAGACGGCGGTGCGCCGGTGAGACGACTTGGAGAAGCAGCCGCGCCTCGGCCTCGTCTGTGGTCGGCGACTCCAACGGACCCACCGGCTGCTTGTCGTGGGGCCTCCTAGACGACGGCGGAGGCGGCGGTGGCGGCACGAGCATGTCCGACACAGAAGCCTCGCCGCTCTCCTTCTCCACGACGGGGTTCTCGGTGCCGGCCTCCCCGGTCTGCCCCGTGAACTCCGGAGGCGGCGGTGCAGATGACAGTGGAGGGACGAGCATCGCCGATCGGCGATGCACGGCCTCCTCGGCACGCCGTCTCGCCGCAAGTTCGGCTTCGGCGTCCTCCAGCTTCTTCTGGGCGGAGGCGGCCGCTTTCTCAGCCTGCGCCTTCTCCAGACGTTCGGCCTCCTCCTCCTCACGCCTCTCCCGCGCGTTTCGCTCCGTCGCCTCCCGGAGGTCGGCGGCAGGGTCGGCCCGCCGAGTATTGGCGGACGTCTCCGCCGACCCCATGACGGAGGGGACGACGACTCTCTCAAGGGAAAGAGGGGCCCTGAAGAAGAATGGAGGGAGTACAAAAAAGAAGACTCGGACAAGAGTCCACGAAGGAAAATAAACAGAGCATAAAGACTTACGCGGAGACTAGCGGCGGCTTCCTCACTTCCCTACGGAAGCGGTTGGCCTTCGCGGCCGCCTCCTCCCGTTTGGTCGCGGCGGCCGCCCCCTTGAGCTTCTTCAATTTGCCGCCAGGCGCACTCGGCCCGGTGTGACGCCTCTTCGCGCCGCCTTGGTGGCGTGGGGCGACCTCCCCTTCGGCGCCGTCGTCAGGCCAGTCGGCGAAGGTGGCCGAGGGCCTGTAGCTGCCTTCGGTTCCTTCTCCCCCGCCTTCGGCGTCGGCTTCCATCGCCGCCGCCCCCAAGTCGGGGTCGTCGACGTCGTTGTCCGCCCGATCGGGGACGTATTCGCGGGGCTGCCTCGAGGCGCCGGCTGCAGGCTGCACGAGGGGGTTCTAGCTCAGAAGAAATCAACAAGAGTCAGAAGCCTGAATCGGCCGCAAAGAAGACGAAACAATAAGGAGACGTGACATACCACTGGTGGGGGGTTGCCGCGCGAGTACGGCTCCTTGCCGAACTGCCAGCCCTCCTCGAACTCACAGTGCGCGATGTGGTTCACCAAGTTCGCCGCCTCCTTGCGGGGCATCTCCTTGGTGCTCATCCGACTTGGGTCTCAGAGGCCGCTCATCTGATAGATCAGGTGAGGCCGGCATTGCAGTGGAAAACGCGGCGCACCACGAAGGCGGCCAGCAAGTTGGCCACGACGAGGCCCTCCGACTGCGTCAAGACTCGGAGCCACGCTACGGCGGCGGCCCCGGCGGGGGTCAGCGTCTTGACTCGGTGCGACCAGCTAGGGAGCCTCCCAGTCAGGGGGGCGGTGTTGTAAGGCGGCAGGTTGACCCAGTCGCCGTCGGAGGAGAGGTTCTTCACGTAGAAGTATGAACGCTGCCACATCTTCACCAACTTGATCAGCGAGATGGGAGGAAAAGGGTTGTCGGCTGTCGAGCGCCACACCGCAATGTAGGCGCCACACTGTGCTGGTATGCCAGCAACTTGCGTGCCGAGCTTAGAAGAGAAGAACTCTCCCCACAGCTCGAGGGTGGGGAGAACGCCGAGGAAGCCTTCGCACAGGGTGGCGAAGGCGGAAAGCAGCACCACCGTATTGGGAGTGAGGTGGTGCGGCTGAAGATTGTGGAACTCCAGGATAGAGCGGAAGAAGCCGCTCACCGGCAGCCCCAGGCCGCGCATGAGGTGCGAGCGGAAGATGACCCGCTCGCCCTCCTCCGGCGCCGGCCGGATCTCTCGCTCCGGAGCGGCGCGGGCGCGCACGAGGTCCGCGCTGGGGAGGCGGCGTGTCTGGCGGAGGAACTCGATGTGTTCCTCTTCCACGTCCGAGCCGTCCCACACGCCGGAGCGCTTGGCGGGGGCCGCGGCGGAGGAAGAGCTCATCGCCGTTGTTTGAAGCGCTCTTGCTCGACGGCGGAGGAAGAAGAGAGAGAATGCAAGACGAGGCGGGGGAACGGGGAAGAAGGGCGCGCGTGCTGTGCCACTCCGTTCCCCCCGCCTACTTATAGCCCTGCGGGCTGAGGAGCCGAGGGGGCGGGCGTGGGATTAACTACGCCCGCTACCCCACGCCGCCCCACGATTTACCCCACGGAGTTACTACGTGCAGTAACTGCATGGGAACCCCAACCGTCCACGACCGCAACGGATCCGTTCATATGCTGAGGCGCGGTAATGGCGGGCCCCGCCTGACGGCCCATCCCGTCGCGCGCGTGGGCAGGCAGACTGTCCTCCCCACATGGCGCCATGCGATTGGACCGCCCTCATGGCTGTGGGGAAGCGTATCAGGCACGCCGCCTGGTTTCCCGCCGCGACCGTCGGGCCGCGGCTTTTCGCTACGAAAAATCCGACGCTTGACAGTCGGCCCAAGAGAAGACGGCGGCCGAGAACCAGAGTCCGCTCCAGGAACGTTGAAACTGTTGAAGCCCCATGATGCAGCGTCTGCAGGGCTTCACCAGCTTCAGGGACTACTGTCGGAGTAATGGGCCACGGGTACGCTAACCCGGGTCCCATAACCTTTGAAGACATCGGGGGCAGGCCACGCCCCTCAAGCCGACTTCAAGCTAGCGACCTCCAGAGAGGCCGAGTCCCAGACGGCGACTCCTAGATAAGCCGACTCCAAGATGGTGACCTCCATAGAGGCCGAGTCCCAGACGACGACTCCTAGATAAGCCGACTCCAAGCTGGCGACCTCCAGAGAGGCCGAGTCCCAGACGACGACTCCTAGATAAGCCGACTCCAAGCTGGCGACCTCCAGAGAGGCCGAGTCCTAG
>NC_057807.1:691760642-691784956 GCF_018294505.1 Triticum aestivum | reverse complement strand
GGGTTTGGGGAGGCGTTAGTGTGTGCTGCGTGATCCTAGTGAGGTGTGGAGCACGATAGTGTGCTCGGTTGGGTGCTACGGTGACCGTGGCCACGACGGCGACATCGCCGGCGGCGTGGAGCTCTCGGCCAAGGTGGGGCTAGGGCCTAGAGGTCGGGAGAGACCAGGGGAGAAGGGGGAAACGATCCGGGGGCTCACCGCGGAGCTGCAGGGATGGTTAGCGGGCTCGGGGACGCGCTGGAGACGACGAATTCGACAGCGACGATGGTCGGAGCCCGAAGAGGGGAACGGCGACGTGGCGGCGATGCAGGGCTTCCGGGGAGCTGTGGAGCGGTGGGGAGGAAGAGGGGGTCGTGGCGGAGCTTCTGAGCTAGTCGGGGGAGCGAGGGGTGGCCGGAGACGGCTGCTGTGGCGAACGGCGGCGACGGTGGTGTTCGGCCGTGTGAGAGAGAGAGCGAGGGAGAGGAGGGAAGAGCCGGGGAAGAGTGAGAGAGAGCAGGAGGGAGGCGTGGCGTTGTCCAGGGGCATCGAGGCGAGGAGGGGAGGGCAGGCAGGCAGGGAGAGAGGTGGCGTGGCGCGGTGGCGCGGGCGCGCGCCGGCCACACTCCCCTCCCTCTGTCGGGACGAAGACGACAAAGGAGGGAGGTGGGCTGGGCCGGCTGCTGCTGGGCCAGCCAGCTGACTGGGCCGCACAGTGGAGGAGCCCAGGTAAGCTCCTCCTGTTATTCATTTTCTGTTTTCTAATTTCTGACATTTGTTTTGATTTAAATAAAATATTAAATCATTTTATTTCCTTATGCCAATTTTTGCAGGAGCTAGATATATTATTCCAGAGCTCCTTCATAAGTGGCATAATATTTGGACATATATTAATATATATAAATAATATATTTCCAAAGCAAATAATTATGCATTAATTCCAAATGCCCAAAATAAATACCTATGAGCTCTTAAAAATATTGGTTTGATTTTTATCTCTGTCCAATATTTTCAGAGAGCAACATGAGCATTTTCTTGGACCCTTTTGGAGAAATTTTTATTTGGGTCATTTCAAAAATGATTCTGAGTGTTTCACAGATCCCCATTTCAAGTTTCTGATGAAAGAGTAAACATGATGCAACACTCTAATGCATGGCTAACTAGGATGTGACATATAATGCCAACTTGTGAAATTTGTTTTTCCTTCACTTACTCATCTGCAGACTTGACTCTTCAATGTCTGACTAGGTGGTTTAACTTTTAGAAAAATGACAACCCGGTATATACCATTAGTCCCCTTGTTGAACCGCCAAAGCCTTCACCACTGTACTGTTTCACTGTAAAAACTCCGGTTTAGCAATGTACTTACATCCTTGTACCGCCGTATAGCTATCCAATTTAAATCTTAAACCGGCAATTATCATGTTGTAGATCTTCATTGCTATGGCCAAGCAAGTGTATGAATGCAACTGGGTCCCATCTCAAGTGACTGAAGAACAGTTGAACAACCTTGTCAAAACAGGCGCTTTAAGCAAGAAAGATGTCATTCACTGGAGGGTCCCTGGCCTGGAATTTCCTCCTACTCCCAAGGACGGAGAGGTTATTGAGTTTACTGACCACTTAGGCCGGGGTTTCAACCCTCCCGGTTCAAAAAAAATTCGGGACGTACTGGCCAACTTTCAATTGCGCCCACAAGATATCGGTTCTAATTCTATAACCAACATCTGCCACTTCCAAGTTTATTGTGAGGATTGCCTTCAAGAGGAACCTACAGTAGAGCTATTCAGGGATTTATTTCACCTAAACCATCGCACAGAATTCAAAGACGGACCCAACACAGAACTGGGCGGAATGGCTGTTCAGAAAAGAAAATAAGTCACCTTTCCTCATGCTAATCTCCACAATCACTCCAAAGAGTGGAACCAGACCTGGTTTTATTGCAAGGACACGTCTCCAGCTAATGAAAACCCCCTGCCGGGTTACCGTCCTAAACCTTTGAGCAACACACACCCTTTTCCTCAAAGGATGACTGCTAAAGAGAGAATCAAATATGCTCCTCAACTATCCAAGCTTAGGGCTTTATGGCAAATGGCTTGACAGGAGTTGATTTTGCGCGTTGCTGGATAACCTGGAGTGTTTTTCCCTTAAGCAAGCGTCCCGGTTTGATGTGTGAGTATACTGGGGATTTGAAGGATGCTCAGTGGCACATTGATATTCAGCTTACGGATGACGAAGTCACTGAAGCTGTAAAAAAGATGTTGAACGAACCGAAGGCTGTCTGTGCTCAAACCGGCCTACTCCCTTTCTACACCACCAACAAACCGCCGGCTATAAGAATTATATAATCTGTTTATCTGAAATTGCTTATGTCCCAATATTCTCTGAAAGTGTGATTATTCTTTTTACAGGGCGATGATCCGTTTTGGAACAAGAAACCCTCGCAAGACAAACCGGTGAAGCCAACCCGTCCAAAGACCAAAGTTGTGAAAAAGCCTGCCAACCGGAAGAGGACCACTGCATCCTCCGATCCACTAGCTAATGATGATGTGGGTAACCCGGATTTAGAGGTAGAACTTGACTCACTTGGTTCATTTTTCACACGCCTTATTGATGATGATTATTGCCAGGACGACGCTGAAGTCAGTCACGCCGATGATGTAGAGGTAATCGTTCTTTCCTTCGATTCAAACCCTTTGCCATCACTAAGAAACCATCGAGCAAACTGAAAAGTTAAATTTTCTCATCCTCTTGCTTACATGGATCCAAACTTTCTTGTGAAGACACAACAGCACGAAGCTCACCGCACAACCTGGCATAGCGGCCAGGTAGTTACCTCTGCCGATTTACCGAACAGTCCGGTTCAGAAACGCTGTTCAGAGGTCTCTTATTCCCTTGACACTTCACACCCCAAAGCGGGTTGTTTTCGCCAACCTCTTAATCCGTCTGATTCCAATTATTAGGGCACTTCTCATTCATCCTCTGGCGAGTCGTCAGCCACCAAACTTCCACCCCTCAAAACGGTTATTGGGTAAGTTGTTCACTTGCTTTATACTTGACATGCATTTTATACGCTATACTGACCTTCATGTTTTACTTTCTCAGTGCTAAGCCCAGACCAAGCAAGAAAGATCGCCTGAACAAACTGACAGAGGAAGACACAGCTATTGAACCGGAGAAAACTCCAGACCCTGAAGAGGCCACCCTTGATGATATGCTGAATGACCCACTGCCTCAAGACCATGACTTCGTTGCTGAGCAGGCAGAAGTTGACACCACAGGCCATGCTGACCAGCCGACCAATTCTATCCGGACTGACAACCCGGCAAGTCCAGCAAAGAATACTGACAAACCGGTGACCCTAGTACGAGCTGCTGAGGAGAAGGATGATGATGTTCAGATTACTGGCGTTGGCCATACTGAACCAGGCAATCCTGTTGCTTTGTCAAAACATACCGCCAAAGAGGAATTCTCTGCAATTGGCAAAGGCAAATGGAATGCCGATTTATCAACTTACGCCGCTCTGAATGCTCAAGACCTTCATTCTGGCTATCTGAATCGTTTGTACACCAGACGCGACTATGAAACCGGCCTGGTCAATATGATGAAGGAAAAATATGAGGTAACTTCATATATGCTTCTCTTCTTGTATTGATTTGTAGCTTATCAACTCCAGTAGCCCCGAAGTGACGGTTTAAGATACCAATCTATACCGGGGCTTTAGCAAATACTCAATGTGAACCACAATGCATCTTAACTTCACTGAAGTAGCCCCCAAGGGCCGGTTTAACTGTATAAAGATGAATCGGGACTTTGTAAAAGAAACTCCCGTGTCAGCATTCTTTGAGCAAACCTCCATTAGCCCCCAAGTGCCAAGTTGAATACTTGTATTATGCTTGGGACTTTGTAGAAAATGTATGATGAAGAGAATATGCATTAGCCCCCAAGTACCGAGGGCATAACTTGGTATGTGTTTGGTACTTCAAATATGTATTGTCACCTTATCATATAACTGTCTCCTTGTAGGACGAGCTGAGAAAGAAAGAGAGCCAAACCGCCGACCTGCAGGAGAACCTTAAATTGCAACAAGCTGAAACCTCCAAGGCGAAGGAAGAATTGACCAGCGCTCTAAGCGCTATGGAGAAACTGAAAGAAGGCTTCAACAAAGAGCGGGCGGATTGGGAGAATGAAAAATCTGATTTGATCAAAAGGGCTGAGAAAGCAGAAGCTGCTCTTAAACCGGTGGCTGATGAGCTGACCAGCGTAAAGCGGCAGGTTCATGCCATGACTGCAGCTGTGTTTGGTAAGCCCCCTTGGCTCCTGATTTCAACATATCCTCTCATGTAATCAGCGGTTTACTAATCTTTATGATGATGCAGGTACTCGTATTAACCACTTGGGATCTGATGTTCAGAAGAAACTGAAAGCAGCTTATACTCTGATAGAGCAGCTGTATACCGGTGCACAGCGGCTCATATATATTGCTTACACAACAATCCACCTCCCACCTTGATCAAGGATACTTTAGCAAGGTTATCTATGCTTCCTGCCCGGGTTGACGAGCTAAAAAAGTCTGCTGCGAGAATGGGCGCTTTGGCCGCACTGATCCGGGCAAAAGCATGGGTACCTGACTTTGATCCAGTTGAAGCGGCCCAAGGTTATCCCAGCTTGAAGGAAGACGGAACCGAATTTGGCGAAGATGATCTCCGGATCATAAACCGGGAAGTACGCCCATTGGCTTGTCAACTGGTTGAAGAAGCGGACCTGTCATACTATCAAGCCAGCTATGATGACAAGAACAAGCGAGTTGCTGCACCAATCCCTGAAGCTGAAAATCTTATCCCGCCAATCCGTAAGCATACTTACGCCCCTGACATTGAACCGTCCATGCTGATAAGTGATGAAGCTGTATTCCAAGCCCGAACTGGGATCGACTGGGCAACTGTTGATTTCCAGCCGCTGGGTAGAGAAGAAGAAGTTGAACCGGCGCGAGATGATCCGCAACCATCAGGTCAAGCTGGTGACCAATCATGATCCGGAGGCCGGTTTAGTCTTCTACATGCTGCGACATGTATTTGAAAAAACAATGATCCTTTTGGGCACTGGAATGCCTTGTAATAGGCTAGTTAAAATACTTGTGCTGATATGCCTTCGCACATATTTATCTGCAATTGGTGCTAGCTTGATTCGACATACGTAAGATATGATATCCATATTCATTTGTCCAAGTATTTCCTGCAGACAAGAAGCTTAAAGCGCCCTGGTGGTTTACCGCCGGGCGGGTCATGATACCCATATATATATAACCAAAGATGATAGCTTAGGATGTGACCTATAACCAAATATGGAAATACATAATACCTGCAACCTTTAGGCATGATGTTGGCTGACCAACCTTGTAGTGGGACTTATAACCCAGCTTTTGGAGGAGAAAAATAACTCCTGTTGATATAAGGCCAGTTTATAATATAAACCGTTCCGGGTTATGATAAATGCCGGTTTACTCCATACTAAGATTTCGATTCAAAACCAGACTGGGCTGATAGTCTCCGGATTATGATTTGATTGTGTACTGCCAATTTATAATTGATAGTCGATCCGGGTTGTTAACGCCGGTTTAAAAAGCAACCAATTTTTTTTATCAAAAAGAGAACAAAACTCAAACAAAGGCAAATAAAACCGTTGTAGGCGAGGCTTTGAGCCGATCAAGAGGTGTGACTATGGTTCGTATACGACCAAGCCCCCAAATGACGTTGTGGCATTACGCCCATCAAGAGGTGTAGCTATGGTTCGGGTTCGACCAAGCCCCCAAGTGATGTTGTGGCATTGCACCGATCAAGAGATGTAGCTATGGTTCGGATACGACCAAGCCCCCAAGTGATCCTATGGCATTGCGCCGATCAAGAGGTGTAGCTATGGTTCGGATACGACCAAGCCCCCAACTGATGTTGTGGCATTGCGCCTATCAAAAGGTGTAGCTATGGTTCGGACACGACCAAGCCCCCAAGTGATATAACATAAAGCTTTGAGAAGCTAAATCAAGGGGTAAAACGGATGCTGCTTTAAAAACAGAAGCTCCATGTAACCACACATGATGTAAGAAAACCAACAGATACCCCGCTTTAGCTGAGGTTCCGGTTTATTATATTGATCATAATATATACATTGTCATAATATGTACATAAGCAGAGCCTATAGCTCAAGTATAGTAGGGCCGAAGATGAGCAATATTCCACGGCCGGTTGGTCTCCTCCTCCGATTTGCGTGAGTCTTTGCGCTCTCGAACATCGATTAGGTAGTACAACCCGTTGTGTAGATTCTTGCTGACCACAAAAGGTCCTTCCCAAGGGGGGGATAACTTGTGCATATCCGTCTGATCCTGGATGAGCCGAAGCACCAAATCTCCTTCTTGAAAGGTTCTGGGTCTAACCCGGCGGCTATGATAGCGACGCAGATCTTGCTGATAATCGCCGAACGGGCGGCTGCTATGTCACGCTACTCATCTAACAGGTCGAGAGCTTCTTGCCGTGCCTTCTCGTTGTCCTCTTCAACATATGCCGCTACACGAGGTGAGTCATGACGGATGTCACTAGGAAGAACTGCCTCCGTGCTAGCTCTTGAGCTTGCGTTGGATTTCCCCGAAGAGGAGAGGATGATGCAGCAGAGTAGCGTAAGTATTTCCCTCAGTTTTTGAGAACCAAGGTATCAATCCAGTAGGAGGCCACGCTCAAGTCCCTTGTACCTACACAAAAACAATAGCTCCTCGCAACCAACGCGATTAGGGGTTGTCAATCCCTTCTCGGTCACTTACGACAGTGAGATCTGATAGAGATGATAGATAATATTTTTGGTATTTTTGATATAGAGATGCAAAGCAAAAAGTAAAAGGCAAAGTAAAAAAGCAAAGCAAAATAAAAGTGATGGAGATTGATAAGATGAGAATAGACCCGGGGGCCATAGGTTTCACTAGTGGCTTCTTTCGAGAGCATAAGTATTCTATGGTGGTTGAACAAATTACTGTTGAGCAATTGACAGAATTGAGCATAGTTATGAGAATATCCAGGTATGATCATGTATATACGCCTCACATCCGAGACAGGTAGACCGAAACGATTCTGCATCTACTACTATTACTCCACTCATCGACTGCTATCCAGCATGCATCTAGAGTATTAAGTTAAAAATAGAGTAACGCCTTAAGCAAGATGACATGATGTAGAGAGATAAATTCATGCAATATGAAATGAACCCCATCTTGTTATCCTCGATGGCAACGATACAATACATGCCTTGCTGCCCCTTCTGTCACTGGGAAAGGACACCGCAAGATCGAACCCAAAGCTAAGCACTTCTCCCGTGGCAAGAACTACCAATCTAGTTGGCCAAACCAAACGGATAATTCGAAGAGACTTGCAAAGATAACCAATCATACATAAAAGAATTCAGAGAAGATTCAAATATTATTCATAGATAGGCTTGATCATAAACCCACAATTCATCGGTCTCAACAAACACACCGCAAAAAGAAGATTACATCGAATAGATCTCCACAAGAGAGGGGGAGAACATTGTATTGAGATCCAAAAAGAGAGAAGAAGCCATCTAGCTAATAACTATGGACCCGAAGGTCTGAGGTAAACTACTCACACTTCATCGGAGATGCTATGATGATGTAGAGGCCCTCCGTGATGACGGCCCTCTCTGGCGGAGCTCCGGAACAGGCCCCAAGATGGGATCTCATGGATATAGAAAGTTGCAGCGGTGGAATTAGGTTTTTGGCTCCGTATCTGACCGTTTGGGGGTACGTAGGTATATATAGGAGGAATAAGTACGTCGTTGAAGCTTCGGTGGGCCCACGAGGGTGGGGGCGCGCCTGGGGGGTAGGGCGCGCCCCCCTACCTCGTGCCCACCTCGAAGCTTCCTTGGCGTAGGGTCCAAGTCTCCTGGGTCATATTCGGTGAGAGAATCACGTTCCCGAAGGTTTCATTCCGTTTGGATTCCCTTTGATATTCCGTTTCTTCGAAACACTGAAATAGGCAAAAAACAGCAATTCTGGGCTGGGCCTCCGGTTAATAGGTTAGTCCCAAAATAATATGAAAATGGAAAATAAAGCCCAATATAGTCCAAAACAGTAGATAATATAGCATGGAGCAATCAAAAATTATAGATACGTTGGAGACGTATCAGGCATCCCCAAGCTTAATTCCTTCTCGTCCTCGAGTAGGTAAATGATGAAAAGTGAATTTTCGATGCGGAGTGCTACTTGGCCTAATTTCAATGCAAATCTTCTTAATTGTGGTATGAATATTCAGATTAGAAAGATTCAAGACAAAAGTTTATATTGACATAAAAAATAATAATACTTCAAGCATACTAACAAAGCAATTATGTCTTCACAAAATAACATGGCCAAAGAAAGTTATCCCTACAAAATCATATAGTCTGGCTATGCTCTATCTTCACCACACAAAGTATTTAAATCATGCACAACCCCGATGACAAGCCAAGCAATTGTTTTATACTTTAACATTTTCAAAACTTTTTTGATCTCCACGCAATACATGAGCGTGAGCCATGGATATAGCACTTGTATGTGGAATAGAATGGTGGTTGTGGAGAAGACAAAAAGAGGGGAAGATAGTCTCACATCAACTAGGCGTATCAACGGGCTGTGGAGATGCCCATCAATAGATATCAATGTGAGTGAGTAGGGATTGCCATGCAACGGATGCACTAGAGCTATAAGTATATGAAAGCTCATCAAAAGAAACTAAGTGGGTGTGCATCCAACTCGCTTGCTCATGAAGACCTAGGGCAATTTTGAGGAAGCCCATCATTGGAATATACAAGCCAAGTTCTATAATGAAAAATTCCCACTAGTATATGAAAGTGACAAAATGAGAGACTCTCTATCATGAAGATCATGGTGCTACTTTGAAGCACAAGTGTGGTAAAAGGATAGTAACATTGTCCCTTCTCTCTTTTTCTCTCATTTTTTTATTTGGGCCTTTTCTCTTTTTTTTATGGCCTCTTTTTTTTCATCCGGAGTCTTATCCCGACTTATGGGGGAATCATAGTCTCCATCATTCTTTCCTCACTTGGGACAATGCTCTAAAAATTGATGATCATCACACTTATATTTTTCTTACAACTCAACAATTACAACTCGATACTTAGAACAAATATTACTCTCTATGAACGCCTCCGGCGGTGTACCGGGATATGCAATGAATCAAGAGTGACATGTATGAAAGAATTATGAACGGTGGCTTTGCCACAAATACGATGTCAACTACATGATCATGCTAGCAATATGACAATAATGGAGCGTGTCATAGTAAACGGAACGGTGGAAAGTTGCATGGCAATATATCTCAGAATGGCTATGGAAATGCCATGATAGGTAGGTATGGTGGCTGTTTTGAGGAAGGTATATGGTGGGTGCATGATACTGGCGAGAAGTGCACGGTATTAGAGAGGCTAGCAATGGTGGAAGGATGGGAAAAAGTGCATATAATCCATGGACTCAACATTAGTCATAAAGAACTCATATACTTATTGCAAAAATCTAGAAGTTATCAAAGAAAAGTATTACGCGCATACTCCTAGGGGGATAGATTGGTAGGAAAAGACCATCGCTCGTCCCGACTGCCACTCATAAGGAAGACAATCAATAAATAAATCATGCTCCGACTTCATCACATAACGGTTCACCATACGTGCATGCTACGGGAATAACAAACTTTAACACAAGAATTTCTCAAATTCACAACTAATCAACTAGCATGACTCTAATATCACCATCTTTATATCTCAAAACAATTATCAAGCCTCAATCTTTTCTTAGTATTCAACGCACTCAAAAAGAAAGTTTCACAAACCTTGAATACCAAGCATATTATTATTAAGCAATTTACCATGCTATTAAGACTCTCAAAATAATCTAAGTGAAGCATGAGAGATCAATAGTTTATTTAAAACAAACCACCACCATGCTCTAAAAAATCTAAGTGAAGCACATATAGCAAAATTATAACGCTCAAAAAGATATAAGTGAAGCACATAGAGCAAAACTACATAGCTCAAAAGATATAAGTGAAGCACATAGAGTATTCTATCAAATTCCAATTCATGTATGGCTCTCTCAAAAGGTGTGTACAGCAAGGATGATTGTGGCACACTAACAAACAAAGACACAAATAATACAAGACACTCCAAGCAAAACACATATCATGTTGGTGAATAAAAATATAGCTCCAAGTAAATTACCGATGGAGGTAGACGAAAGAGGGGATGCCTTCCGGGGCATCCCCAAGCTTTGAATTTTTAGTGTCCTTAGATTATCTTGGGGGTGCCATGCGCATCCCCAAGCTTAGGCTCTTGCCACTCCTTGTTCCATAATCCATCAAAAGAATTCACCCAAAACTTGAAAACTTCAGAACACAAAACTCAATAGAAAACTCGTGAGCTCCGTTAGAGAAAGAAAACAAAAGACCACTTCAAGGTACTGTAATGAACTCATTATTTATTTATATTGGTGTTAAACCTACTGTATTCCAACTTCTCTATGGATTATAAACTAATTTACTAGCCATAGATTCATCAAAATAAGCAAACAACACACGAAAAACAGAATCTGTCAAAAATAGAACAGTATGTAGTAATCTGTAACTAACGCAAACTTCTGGAATCCAAACAATTATACCAAAATTAGAATACCTAGACAATTTGTTTATTCATAAGCAGCAATTGGAATCAGTATTTTATCACGTTCTGATGATTTTTAATAATTCGGGCACTGAGCGCAAAGTTTCTGGAAATTACAGCAAGATCAAATAACTATCATCCAAGAAGATCCAATAGGTCTAACTTGGCACAAACACTAATTAAAACACAAAACCACATCCAAACAGAAGGTAGATGGGTTATTTATTCCCTAACAGAATAAAAACACAAAAAACTAAAAATAAAATTGGGTTGCCTCCCAACAAGCGCTATCATTTAACGCCCCTAGCTAGGCATAAAAGCAAGGATAGATCTAGGTTGTGCCGTAGTAATAAGATAGATCGGTGAAACTCATTTCATATTCTCTACGTTCGGCAGCAAGTTTCCTTTGAGGCAAACAAAAGTAATCAAAAGGGCTAAATTTAATAGGACAAAAGTCCCCAAGATCAATTTTAGGAGGTATAGGTTCCTCTTTTGGCCCTTCGTATTGCACAACCAATTCATCATTATAAGCATTCTTTTGACAGAACCTTGTGAGCCTAAACTCAAGAGAGAATCCTAGCTCATTATTTCGAATAGCCAAATCATCATTAAGTTCAGAGATTCTATCAATTAAAATATTGGTAAGCACCTTTTTTCTAAGGTTTTCATTGAAAGCAACATAGTCAAGAGATTGAAAACGCATAATTTCCTCTTGATCAAAGAGGATAGATTCTATGGGAGGACGACCATCATCTACCCTATAATGCGCAAAGATTTCTTTGGCTTCTTTTATTATAAATCTGAATTCATGAGCCAAAAAGATAGTAGCGGCACGCTTAACGGAAGAATGCTCGATATTACAAAATTCTAGGAAAATTCTCTGTATAGATGGGTGCATATGCATAAATTGCCTTTCAAGTTCAACGATAAGCATGGCAATAGCGTCCGCAAGACTACTAGTTCTATGGAGAATAGAAACACCCATAGAGGGCAAAGCACCGGCACAAGTAAAGAAATCTTGAATAACTCCTTTTCCAATAATATTACCACTACCGATTCGAAATATTTTTGTATGATAGGTAGGGGGTTCTTCAGCAGGACCATCAGAATTTTCTATGATATTGTTATCGCCCATATCGGCGATAACTTCCCCAATTTCAGACATAGTGACAAACAAGCGATCCAACACACGAGCAAACAAAAGGCAAGTGAGAAAAAGGCAAACGGAAAGAGAGAAGGAGAAGAAGAAGGAGAGAGAGGGCAAATAAAACGGCAAGGGTGAAGTGGGGGAGAGGAAAACGAGAGGCAAATGGCAACTAATGTAATGCGAGAGATAGGGATTGTGATGGGTACTTGGTAAGCTGACTTTTTGCGTAGACTCCCAGGCAACGACGCCAGAAATTCTTCTTGCTACCTCTTGAGCTTGCGTTGGATTTCCCCGAAGAGGAGAGAATGATGCAGCGGAGTAGCGTAAGTATTTCCCTCAGTTTTTGAGAACCAAGGTATCAATCCAGTAGGAGGCCACGCTCAAGTCCCTCGTACCTACACAAAAACAATAGCTCCTCGCAACCAACGCGATTAGGGGTTGTCAATCCCTTCACGGTCACTTACGAGAGTGAGATCTGATAGAGATGATAGATAATATTTTTGTATTTTTGATATAGAGATGAAAAGAAAAAAGTAAAAGGCAAAGTAAAAAAGCAAAGCAAAATAAAAGTGATGGAGATTGATATGATGAGAATAGACCCGGGGGCCATAGGTTTCACTAGTGTCTTCTCTCGAGAGCATAAGTATTATATGGTGGTTGAACAAATTACTATTGAGCAATTGACAGAATTGAGCATAGTTATGAAAATATCCAGGTATGATCATGCATATAGGCATCACGTCCGAGACAAGTAGGCCGAAATAATTCTGCATCTACTACTATTACTCCACTCATCGACCGCTATCCAGCATGCATCTAGAGTATTAAGTTAAAAACAGAGTAACGCCTTAAGCAAGATGACATGATGTAGGGAGTTAAATTCATGCAATATGAAATAAACCCCATCTTGTTATCCTTGATGGCAACGATACAATACGTGCCTTGCTGCCCCTTCTGTCACTGGGAAAGGACACCGCAAGATCGAACCCAAAGCTAAGCACTTCTCCCATGGCAAGAACTACCAATCTAGTTAGCCAAACCAAACGGATAATTCGAAGAGACTTGCAAAGATAACCAATCATACATAAAAGAATTCAGAGAAGATTCAAATATTATTCATAGATAGACTTGATCATAAACCCACAATTCATCGGTCTCAACAAACACACCGCAAAAAGAAGATTACATCGAATAGATCTCCACAAGACAGGGGGAGAACATTGTATTGAGATCCAAAAACAGAGAAGAAGCCATCTAGCTAATAACTATGGACCCGAAGGTCTGAGGTAAACTACTCACACTTCATCGGAGAGGCTATGATGATGTAGAAGCTCTCCGTGATGACGGCTCTCTCCAGCGGAGCTCCGGAACAGGCCCCAAGATGGGATCTCGTGGATACAGAAAGTTGCAGCGGTGGAATTAGATTTTTGGCTCCGTATCTGATCGTTTGGGGGTACGTAGGTATATATAGGAGGAGGAAGTACGTCGGTGGAGCTTCGATGGGCCCACAAGGGTGGGGGGTGCGCCTGGGGGGGTAGGGCGTGCCCCCCTACCTTGTGCCCACCTTGAAGCTTCCTTGGCGTAGGGTCCAAGTCTCCTGGGTCATATTCGGTGAGAAAATCACGTTCCCGAAGGTTTCATTCTGTTTGGACTCCGTTTGATATTCTGTTTCTTCGAAACACTGAAATAGGCAAAAAACAGCAATTCTGGGCTGGGCCTCCGGTTAATAGGTTAGTCCCAAAAATAATATAAAAGTGGAAAATAAAGCCCAATATAGTCCAAAATAGTAGATAATATAGCATGGAGCAATCAAAAATTATAGATACGAATAATATGAAAGTGGAAAATAAAGCCCAATATAGTCCAAAACAGTAGATAATATAGCATGGAGCAATCAAAAATTATAGATACGTTGGAGACGTATCACTCCGCTCCATAAACCATGAAGAACGGTGTGTATCCTGTCGACCTGTTGGGCATGGTGTTGATGCTCCATAACACTGACGGCAGCTCCTCAACCCAACAACCCGGCGTCCGCTGCAAAGGAACCATAAGCCGGGGATGCCTTTCAAAATCTCTTGATTGGCCCTCTCCGCTTGTCCATTGGACTGTGGGTGAGCCACTGATGATACGTCAAGCCGGATGTGCTCACGTTGACAGAACTCCTTCATGGCACCCTTTGACAGATTGGTACCATTGTCAGTGATAATGCTATGTGGAAAGCCAAACCGGAAAATCACCTTTTTGATGAATTGAATCGCCGTGGCCGCATCACACTTGCTAACTGGTTCTGCCTCCACCCACTTTGTGAACTTGTCAACCGCCACCAAAAGGTGGGTCTTCTTGTCCTTGGACCTCTTGAAAGGCCCAACCATATCCTGTCCCCAAGTTGCAAACGGCCAAGTAATTGGAATCATCCTCAATTCTTGAGCCGGTACATGAGCGCGCCTTGAGAATTTCTGACAGCCATCACATCGTCTGACCAAGTCCTCGGCATCAGCATGAGCTGTCAACCAATAAAAACCGTGACGAAACGCCTTGGCCACCAAAGATTTGAAACCGGCGTGGTGACCACAGTCTCCTTCATGGATCTCACGCAAAATTTCACTGCCTTCTTCAGGAGACACACAATGCTGAAATGCCCCTGTCACACTGCAATGATGCAACTCTCCATTGATAGTAGTCAAGGACTTGGACCGCCGGATTATCTGCCTGGCCAGAGTCTCATCCTGTGGTAACTCGCCCCGGCTCATATACGCCAGATAAGGAACCGTCCAATCCGGGATAACATGAAGAGCCGCCACCAACTGAGCTTCCAGATCAGGAATAGCGAAATCCTCTTCACCAGGGAGCTTGACGGACGGATTATGCAGAACATCCAAGAAGACATTAGGCGGAACCGGTTTACGTTGAGAACCCAGGCAGCTTAAAGCGTCCGCCGCTTCGTTCTTCCGCCGGTCCACATGATCCACCTGATAACCTTTAAAGTGACCTGCAACAATATCCACCTCACGATGATATGCTGCCATGAGTGGATCCTTGGAATCCCAAGTGCCAGACACTTGTTGAGCTACTAGGTCCGAGTCACCGAAGCACCTAACTCGGCTTAGATTCATCTCCTTAGCCATCCGAAGACCATGGAGTAAAGCCTCGTACTCAGCTGCATTGTTAGTGCAAGGGAACATTAAACGGAGAACATAACAAAACTTATCACCTCGTGGGGAAGTTAATACGACTCCAGCCCCCGAGCCCTCCAATTGCCTGGACCCATCAAAGTGAATAGTCCAATAAGTGTGATCCGGCTTCTCTTCAGGCGCTTGTAGTTCTGTCCAATCGTTGATGAAATCCACAAGTGCTTGAGATTTGACCGCCGTTCGGGGTATATATTTGAACCCGTGAGGCCCGAGCTCAGTAGCCCATTTGGCAATCCGGCCAGTTGCTTCCCTGTTCTGGATTATATCCCCCAAAGGAGTAGAGCTGACCACCGTGATGGGATGTCCTTGAAATATTGCTTGAGCTTCCGTCTTGCCATGAAAACTCCATACACCAACTTCTACCAGTGTGGGTACCTTTGCTTGGACTCAATAAGTACCTCACTGATATAATAAACCGGACGTTGAACCGGATATTCCTTTCCTGCCTCCTTGCGCTCCACCACAATAGCCACGCTAACAGCCTGAGCATTAGCTGCCACATATAGTAACAATGGCTCCTTGTCAACCGAAGCAGCAAGAACCGGCGGGTTAGCTAGCTGCCGCTTCAAATCCTCAAACGCTTCATCTGCGACAGAGCTCCAGACGAAGTTATCCACTCTCTTCAGCATCTGATTAAAGGAATGGCCTTCTCGCCAAGGCGGCTGATAAACCAGCTCAACCACTACAAGAAATATGTCAACTAGTGACCTCCACTATTGGTCACTGAAAGGTCATAGTTTTCAATTTGTGACCTTTTTGTGACCAAAAACATAAGGTCAAAAGCTGGGGGTCGTTAATTGACTATAGCAACCTTTCTTCTGGAATGGTCGAAGACGTTTATGACCAAAAATATGTCCACTGTGGCGTTTTGGTCACTAGCAACCTCCCCAGGCCACATAGGCATCCAGCGTGGCAAGGTGATGTGGCACAAGATTCAGCCCGGTCCAATTCGGTTTTCTACATGGGCCTAGCCCAACAATTCAGCCTTTTATATGTTTTTTTATTAATTTCGGTCAGCTATATGGGCCAGGCCCAACTAATCGGGCTTTTAATTTCTGGGCGATAGCCTATTACAATCAATTCATTTTTTGTAGCCTCGGCCTTTTTTGCTATCCTTTTAAATCTCATAACTCGGCCTTTTTACAGTTCATTTTATTTATTTTCAAGAATTAATATACTGGTATTTGCTGAAACCGAGTTCAACTATGTTTGGTCAGTGGCCTTTTTAAGGTCCAGTGGCGTTTGGGCCAAGGCCTCTTTCAGTACTATGTATACATTTAGCACAAATTTAAATTCCAAGCATTTGTATAACAAGTACAACCAACATTTGAATAACAAGTATAGCAAGTAAATATACACCCAATTCCCAAGATCAGCCTTACATCAAAATTCCAAGAAAATTATGCATTACAAGTTCAATAACATATAAAGCAAGTCGCTGACAGGGGCTTCGAGCTTGTTTGAATTTCTTCGACCTAGGAACTCCTATATAAGAGAGGGGAAAACTGATTAGTCATAACTACACAAGCAGTGTTCGCATCAGTACATTGACGCTTTCAAGAAAAACAACATTCACATAATAAAACATCTAACGTGATAATAGATACATGACATGACAAGAGGCTTATGTTGACAGACATAGATGGCACTTGTATAGACCTCGAAAAAAACACACTAGTCAGTGATGCTGCAGCACAACACTCAGACAAAAATAACAAGATAAAGCATCACTAGGGATGCATAATGATTTTACTAACATCTTTTAATTTTCTACTTTGGAGTATCCCTTCACAGCATGCTACACTCTTAGGTATGGTAAGCAGCACCTATCTATCTGAAATTAGTGTTGATAAAAAAAGTCTGGTGACTTCCATAGGACGACATATGAAATCAGAAGGTTTATTCCTCATGACACTGCAAGAATAGCATACTTCTATGCTGAGTCTAACAGAACAAGGTCCTGCAAAGAACTAGGACTAAACAGACTACTGTAGTCAATTAACTCGCACATGATTAAAAAAACTCAACATAGTGTGGCAGAGTATTGAGGTGTTGGGTAATTCTTCAGTGGGCTAACAAAACCATCATGTTCCAGTCAATTCCGAATCCACATATGTGTCCAGCAAAACTGAAAACCAATTGCATACTCGCTGGGATTCGGATTTAAGTACTACTAGCAGGAAGGAGCATATATACCTGCTGCAGGATCGGATAGGGAGAATGTTGTGTGGCTTATCCCGGTAGTTGGGCAACCGCAGCAGGTCATTGAAGTCGGGGGTCTTGGCGATCAAATCCTTGGCGATCTTCGCAGCCAGAGTTGCCAGTCGATGGCGGCCCTGTATCAGAGGAAGAGATGTTCAAAACTTGAAGTTTTATCTATGCTACACGCTCACATGTACAGACGTACTTGCATGCAGAACCCCTCAGAATAATGGAACATGGTAGGAAAAAAATACGAGTCACCTGGGCTTCTCGTAGCGGTGCAAGGCCGAGAGCAAGCGGGTGCGCGTGACGGCGCCGGATGGGGAGTTGGGATACATGCTGAGGTCGCGCTCGTAAAACTTAGTCATAAGAGCGCTGTGCGGCGTGCGGATGGAGATGGAGTGGATGGTTCTGTGCAGATTGATGAAGCTGAAGAGGAGCCTCCCCTCCTCGCCGAGCATCGCGTCGACCTTGGGCACGAAGCGGACGACGTACTTGATGGCGTCGTCCCACTGGCCCTGCCTCGCGAGGCGCTGCAGGTGGTCCACTGGCCCTGCCTCTCATGGAGCAACCTGGATCAAGCGCGTACGCGCAAAGGATTGATCTCAGAACAAATCGATCGAAGCAATCTGCATATGGAATAAAAAAGGACGCGAATCAACACGGGGAGCGACTAACCAGTGGGTGAAGAACTCGACGACGGCGAACTGCTCCCGCGAGGCCATGAGGAAGGCGCCCAAGCTGGTGGGGTTGAGGTCCACGGCGTCCTCCCCCTGTGCGGCGGCCCCGGCCCCCGCCTCGTCGCCAACGCCCAGTGACCGAAGGGCGTCCGTGTGCCCCGCGAGGGAGGAGGCGACAACACGAACGAGGAGGAGGACTCGCGCCACCGCGGAGGCCATGGGATCGACAAGGAGCTGGATCTCACCGGTCTGGCGCGGCGGGGATCCGGCGATCCGTCTCGCCACATCCGTACATCTCGGGAGGAAGGGAGGTTGCCGGTGGGGGTGGTAGTCGCCGGTGGAGGCCAGGGCAGTCGAGGAGTGGGGGAGGAAGACGCCGGCAGGGATGGGGATGGGTTTGCGGGAGTGGAGATCGGCGGCGGGGTTGCGGGAGAGGAGAGGATGGATCTGGGGGACCGAGGGGAGGGGGGAGTGGGTGAGTGGGGGTGGCGGCGGGTGGGGATCTAGGGGATCGAGGGGAGGGTGGGTGGGTGGGTTAGGGTTTTTGACTTTCAGGAGAAGCTCCACCGTTGGAGAGATGCGTGATGGATGGCTCAGATTGCGTCCAATTTGGTGATCCGCGTGAAAGTTGTTCCTCGCGTCTCATTGGCCGGCTATCTCGCACTTGAATCTCAAAATTTTGGACCCAAAACTTTAAAAAAAATTAAACATAACAACGGCATAGTTTGTCAAAATGATCTCGTTTTTTTCATAAGTGTGCATCTTAGAATGGCAAACGACGCCATAGTTCGACGGCTTTTATTTTCTTTGCACAAAAAGATGATTTTCCATTTTTTGAGTGCATAAAGAGATTTTTTTGTGAAGAAGCTACCAAATATTTGTTCCAAAATAGCACAACTCCATTTTTCAAAAATATTAGACCAAATTTTATGTAAAATTGACCAAATAGTTACATGTCAAAGGCTTTTGATCCAACTTTTATAAAAAAACAAATTTCATCCATTCAGTAGGAAGCGGGGAAAATTTGAACGAAAATTTATTCAAATGATTTCATATTGTGCGCAAGGGTGCATATTGGAATGGCAGACAATGTTGCCTAAGGAAGTTTTCATTTTCTTTGCACGGAAAATTCATTTTCCATTTTTCGAGTGCCCCAAATGAGTTTTTTTTTGTGAAGGACCTACCATATAATTGTAAAACAATTGGACCAAATAATTTTTCTAAAATACTAGGCCATATTTAATGCACAATTGACCAAATGGTTGGGTGTAAAAAGTTTTGATCCACCTTTGGTGAAAAAGACAAATTCCCGCCGATTCAGCTTGAAGCGGGTCAAATTTGAACTGCAGCTGCCTCATAGTTTGCTATTTATTTTTTCCAAAAATCATTTCTAGGTACATAAGTATCTATTTAATCAGAGAAACATCAAAAAATTTCCAAGATTCAACCACTAGGTAGGAACGGTTAAGCCCGCTGTTTTGACCGCATTTTGAAACGAGCATAAAAAAATAAAAAATAAATCAAAAAATTGGAAAACCTTCGCATTGTGTCATTATATGTGACCAAGTTTCCAGGGAAAATATAAACTTGTAATACGGTAATTATTTTAAAAAAGTGTTCTCAGAAATGAGCTATCATGCGTGAAGATTCATGGCTTTCAAGCCAAATGATCAATCTTATGGCCACATTCATGGCATAGTTTGTTCAAATGATCTCATATTGTGCACAAGGGTGCATATTGGAATGGCAGACAATGTTGCCTAAGGAATTTTTCATTTTCTTTGCACGGAAAATTCATTTTCCATTTTCGAGTGCCCTAAATGAGGTTTTTTTTGTGAAGGACCTACCATATAATTGTCAAAAAATTGGACCAAATATTTTTTCTAAAATACTAGGCCATATTTGATGCACAATTGACCAAATGGTTGGGTGTAAAAAGTTTTGATCCACCTCTGGTGAAAAAGACAAATTCCCGCCGATTCAGTTGGAAGCGGGTCAAATTTGAACTGTAGCTGCCTCATAGTTTGCTATTTATTTTTTCCAAAAATCATTTCTAGGTACATAAGTATCTATTTAATCAGAGAAACATCAAAAAATTTCCAAGATTCAACCACTAGGTAGGAACGGTCAAGCCCGCCGTTTTGACCGCATTTTGAAACGGGCATAAAAAATTCAAAAAAAAATCAAAAAATTGGAAAACCTTCGCATTGTGTCATTATATGTGACCAAGTTTCCATGACCCACTGGGTTGTGGTGTTGTCCCTTGGCGTTGCTGCTCTTCTTTCCCTTCCCTGTCTTATCATCATCAAACTCGGGATCCTTGGTACTATCAGAGTCAGCATACTTCACTAAAGCGGCCATGAGGGTTCCCATGTCATTGCAATGGCGTTTCAGCCGTCCCAACTTCAACTTCAGAGGTTCAAACCGGCAATTGCCTTCCAAGGTCAGAACTGCAGTATCCGCATTGATGCGGTCTGATGAATGCAAAATTTCCGAAACCGGGCGCACCCACCGGTTTGTTGACTCTCCTTCCTCCTGGACACAGGCAGGTAAGTCCACAATTGACATGGGCTGCTTGCATGTATCTTTAAAATTCTGGATAAACCGGGCTCTCAACTCGGCCCATGATCTGATAGAGTTAGCCGGTACACTCTTTAACCAAGTACGGGCCGTCCCTTCTAGAATCATGGTGAAGTATTTCGCACACGCCGCATCATCCACATCTAGCATCTCCATGGCCATCTCATAGCTTTCAACCCATATTTCTGGAGATAAATCGGAAGTGTAATTCGGCACCTTACGCGGGCCTTTGAAATCCTTGGGCAGGCGCATGTTGCGCAACGCTGGGACGAGACATTGCACCCCTAATGAACTAGAGGTAACTCCTGGCTCCACCGACGTGGTTGGACGCACCGGAGTAAGCTGACGGGCTTCATGTTGTACCGCTAACTCGGCCTCCCTGCGTGCTCGAGCCCGGTCCACTACCTCCTGAGCATCACCCGTGCCCCCTGCCGGGTTATTGCCACGGGGCGGTTCACGGTTCCGTGCATTGCTTGACACGGCCGGTTCATCCATACGCCTGCTGTAACTCCGGCTTGGACGGGGGGGGGGGGGTGGAATGAATCCGATCACGACTTTATGAATAAGCCTCCTGTTGAACCAAAGCTGTTCGAAGAAGCTCTTTAACCCGAGCGTCTCGACCGCTGCTGGAGAATCACCTTCCATTGGGATAGCCTCCAGCCGTGAAGCGGCAACAACAAGATTGTCCATCGGAGTAGAGTAATGGCCCAGTGGTGTTGGGACAAGCTGTGTCACAACGTTGTTCTGACGAGGCGGATCCATCAAACGTGGCTGAACCGGCGCCCCCGCTCCAGGTGCCTCCGCCCGGTTTGCTACCGGTGGGTTACTGGTCCCCGCTCCTGGGGTGCTAAAGAGGTTCCTAGCATCATAAACCGGAGGCAGGCGAGACCGGTGCCTCCTCTTCAGGACTTCATGCGATGCGTTCTAATCCAGCATAAACCAATAAGCCTGCGCATCCAAAGCAGCCCGCTCCGCGGCCATCCTGGTATCCTAAGCCGCCAAATCGGCCTTGGCCTGAGTAATCTGATCCTTTACTTTCGCGATCTCCGCATTGTGCGCATCCTGGTCCGCCGGGTTAGCCTCCGCCATCAGCGTTGCCAACGCATCAAATAGATCAGATAAAACCTGAGCCGACGGTCGCACAGGGCCTCCTGCCCCGGCTGCCATCGCCGCTGCTGATCCGGAGATCATTGCTGCTGCGGTCGAAGAGTGGAGCGCCGGCTGTGTACCGGCCATAAAGATTCCAACCCGGTTTGGCCGATCAGAGGGGTCCGGAATACTGTCGCCATCGGAACAGCCTCCAATCCGGCCATCTTGTAGCTGATATAACGACTCGGTCTCTCCGGTCGATGACTCGTCGCCGGAATTAATGATGGTCTCACCGCCAGATTTCGATCTGTCCTCGTATTCCCCTCCATGGATGACTTCCACGAAGGCACGCTTCATGGCAGGCCTGACCCGGGCAGATCGCGCACGCTGAGCCGTTTTGACGAGGTTGGTGCAGATGTCCACCTCAGGGCCCGGTTCGCCAATCTTGCCGATGAAAAATGTATGCCACCAAAGGGGACCCGATATCCGTACTCAATTGAGCCGGCCTCGGGGCCCCACCCTGCATTGTCGATGTAGAGCTTGCCGCGACGACTCTTGGTCATCCGGCCCACTGCGTAACCCTTGAGTCCTTCGAAGCTGCCCTCCAAGAACTTGAAACCATCGTGCGATAGCCCCACGATGGGTGCCAACTGTCGTGGTTTGGTCACGGCGGATGTCCTCGTGAAAGGACTTAGTCGTGGAGCCATCGCTACGGGTTAGCTTAAAGGGGTTAAAGCGGACAGGGGACGCAAGAGAGTTTTATACTAGTTCGGCCCCTTATGATGAAGGTAAAAGCTTACGTCTAGTTGTGATGGAATTGATGGGGTTTCGATGACCAGGGAGCGAATACGCTTTGCATGAGTCTCGAGTTGTTGTCTGTTGTCCTGAACCGACGCCGGGTCGTCCCCTTATATACATTGGGTTGACGCCCGTCGGTTTACAGAGTCCCGGGTTGGCACATAACGTGTCCGACCCGGTATCTACTCTTTCTGCCTTATAATACAAGTTACATTGCCAACGCCGATTTACGTCTACAAGGTCTTAAACCGGCTTTGGGATCTGGGCCTTCTTGAAGCGTCTTCGTCTGTCTTCATGGTCTTCCAGATATGATAACTACTGATGAAGTTAACCCAGCCTCTCCTGGCCGGTTTACGCCCAGTAGTAACATCCCCAACACGCAGGGAATCTATGTCCTACTATTGTTGATGAGGCCAAGAAGATCGTGTGCCCTCTTGATCTGCCGCATGTTAGATACCATGCATGCATCAACGATTACATAATTTATCGGAAGGAGCATCCGGAAAAAACAAGCTGTCCGGTGTGCAATGCTTCTCGATACAAGAAGGTCGGGAAGAAATGTCCCGAGAAAGTTGTATGGTACTTACCGATCACTCCCCGTCTCCAGCGGTATTTCATAGATACCAAGGAAGCAAAGCTAATGCGCTGGCACACGGAGAGGAAGAAGCCTGACGATGGAGATGATCTGAAGCTGAGACACGTCAAGGATGGAAGCCAGTGGAGAGCGTTGAACAACTTCTATCGGTATTTTGAATATGATGCAAGGAACATCGTGCTCGACGCATGTACTGATGGCATGAATCCGTTTGGCAACCAGAGCACCAAACATAGCACATGGATCGTGTTTGTATGGATGTACAACCTCCCCCCTGGTTGTGCATGAAGTCGAAGTAAATTCACATGAGCATGCTTATTCAAGGGCCGAAACAACCAGGAAATAATATTAATTTGTATCTGGGGCTACTTCAAGAGGAGTTAGACACT
Source organism: Triticum aestivum (assembly GCF_018294505.1). Taxonomy (NCBI): domain Eukaryota; kingdom Viridiplantae; phylum Streptophyta; class Magnoliopsida; order Poales; family Poaceae; genus Triticum; species Triticum aestivum. The sequence goes on along the minus strand of NC_057807.1, from coordinate 691,761,599 downwards.
TTATGGAAAACACCGGCCAAGACATGGGATGCCAACAAAGGCGAGTATTTCTACATGAGAGCCACACTGATCACGACGGTGCACGATTATCTCGGTTACGGATATGTCGCAGGCCAGGTGTGCCATGGATATTGCGAATGCACGCGGTGCATGGATGATACGACGTCTTAGCAACTAACGTCAAGGAAAGATGGCGGGTTTGGGAAAATCATATACATGGGGCATCGAACATGGCTCGAACAGGACGACCTGTGGAGAAACCGTGGAGATCTATTGAATGGTCACGCTGAGCATCGAGGACCTCCACATAAGCGGAGCGGTGCCGAACTCGATGAGCTGTTGAAAACTGGAAGGAGTGCCTAGCGCCGGGAAAGACGACGAAAAAGGCGCCGAAGCCGCTGCTGAAGGTATGGAAGACGAGGTCTGTGTTCTGGGACTTGGAGTACTGGCACAAACTCGATACACCTCATTGCCTTGATCAAATGCACATCTGTAAGAATGTCCTTGAGAGTTTGCTCGCGACACTGATGAACATGTCGGATAAGACCAAGGATGGGCCGAAGGCAAGAAAATACTTACCTATGATGAAACTGTGTAATATTGATGAAACTATGTATATGTATGGACTTGCTACTATTGGTAACATGTGTTGGATATATATGTGTTCATGACTATTGGTAATATGTGTTGAATATGCTATATTGGTCATATATATCTATGTTTGATTTTCTGTGAAAATGAATTGATATAAGAAAAAACAAAATTAAATGGGGCAATATAGGAACTTTGCCATCCGCTGGTCGATGGCAACAAAGAGCTTTGCCATCAGTTGGCGGATGGCAAAGAGGCCAACCTAGGAAGCGCTCGTCTGGCCCATTTGGTATCTTTGCCATCTGCCAGCAGATGGCAAAGAGCCTGCAGCCTTTGCCATCTGCTGACTGGTGGCAAAGGCTGCAG
>NC_057807.1:691731558-691760413 GCF_018294505.1 Triticum aestivum | reverse complement strand
AGAGCCTGCAGCCTTTGCCATCTGTTGGCGGGTGGCAAAGCACGCCGTTAGCCTCCTAACGTGGCTAACCATGTTCCTCTACCGTACAGAGGCTTTGCCATCCGCCAGCTGATGGCAAAGGCTACAGGCTCTTTGCCATCTGCCAGCGGACGACAAAGAAGCCTTTACCAGAGTTTATTCAGCCGGCCCTTTGCCATCTGCTGGCAGATGGCAAAGACCTTTGCCATCCGCCGTCCGTGCCTTTGCCATCTGCCATGGTAGATGGCAAAGTGCCTGATTTCTGTAGTGGATGCTGCTATTTATGGTGCTTATCAATGATCCAAGGTTTCTCCTATCCACTCGGCGAAAGAAGTTTTCATCTCCTTGTTGATCTCAATCCAATCAACTGTTTTCGTTAGTGACCGGTTGTCACCTCATAATTTTGATATGTTTCCCATAAGCCCACAACATGCTTATTCTTTTGTTGTTGATTTTTTTCAACAACTCCGTTCAACCCTTCATCATAGGAAGCCTCCTTCATGTTCATTCATGGTGGAAGTTGTTGTTCTTTTCTCAATTCTTTTCATTCCATTCTTTCATTTCTTTCGGAAGCATTGTGTTGTTGCTCTCGTCAAGTATCACCTCGTTTTGTCAAGATCATGTTCTTTTCCTTGCTTATCCGTTTAGCAGGAGTGTTGTGTTCTCTGCTCAAGTTCTTTTCATCTCTTTTCAACCGGAGTTCTGTTCGAATTTGTTCTTCCTTGTTCGTTATTTATCTCGTTTCAACCAGAGTGGTTTTAATATTCCTTCTTGTCCATTGTGCTCATCATTCATAGCTTTGCAACCTCCAAGGTTTACATGGTGTTCCTTGTTTCTCTTTTCTACCGTAGTGCTCTCAATTTCGATCAACTATGTTGTCTTCTTTCTTTCAAGTTTTCAACCTCTCAAGGTTCATTGGTTTCACTCATTGGTAAAGAAGCAACTTAGTTTTAACTCTTCTCTTCCTCTTTCGTTTGTCATCCCTAGATCTCGGGGCGAGATCTCTTGTAAGTGGAGGAGAGTTGTGACGACCCAAGGCCGACGCTCCAGAAGCCTTCCATGTTCTTCGTTGCCGTCATGTGTTTTATTTTGCTGTTGTTGCATTTCATCATGTCATCATGCATATTGCATCCGCATATTTTCATAAAACTCGTAGTCGTTCATAGTGCCGCTTCTCTCTTTCTCTGTTGACCTTTTGTCAAGACCTCTTGTCTTCGTCGACCTCTCTTAGACCAACCGGGTTTGCGATCCCCTCTGGTCAAACCACCTAACCCCTCTTTGCATAGTGCATCCACCCCTCGACCGCGTCCGAAACTTCCCCGAACCCAAACCGCATGGTCATGCAGGGGCGGAGCCCATTGGGCCGACCCTGATGCACAGGAATACGGGTCCAGCAAAATTTTTTGCAGGGTTATCATCTGAAAACGGCCTGGGCATCAGGTTGGGCCTCGGGCAGTGCATCAGGGTCCAAGTTGCCAGCTCGCACGCGCGCGTGTGCACTTGCCCACACAGGCCTGAGCCCACGTCCGCGCGCGTGGTCGCCTCGGTCGTGCGATCGTATCGTGTTCCCTAATTTCTTCCTTCCCTTCGATCTCTGCCGTCTCGTCTGCTGCTCTGCTCAAGCGTTTCTTTCGGCGTACTGGTAGGTAGGTTGTTCGTCTGTTAGATCCCCATCTCGGGAAGTCTTGATCTCCCACACCAAGCGCCATCGTCCCCAGGCCGATAGACATGAAGAGGTGTGTACGCCGGCACGCCGCAGCGACCATGCCCACGCGCAGCCACACACAGCGGCGGGACGCCCACACGCTGCAATGATCGATTCCCTTTCTGCAACTCTTTATCAGTTTGGTCAATTTTCGGAGACTTACAAGTGATCCCAATTTTTTCATGGTAACGCCCTTGTCTTTCCATGATTTTTCTATATTATTTCGTAGTAACTGTTCTCAACTGTTTTTATGAATGTGTAGCTAGTAGATTTTGGCCAACACGTAGACTATTGGTCAAATTTCCCTTTAAAAAAACTATTGGCTAGATTTTTTTAACTCCTAATTTGAGTGTGAATTATTCACTTAGACAATTTTCCATTTCGAATGGTAGTGTGCATCTGTCAAAATGCATGTACACCAGCTATCTCAGAAAAAAATTATAGGTACGCTACAGATTTTTTTTGGGCAAAAAGGATATATTTTTTCTGAAAACAAAATCACCATCAGCAGGATTCTCCAGAAGACATGAATTTGAAAATGCCAGAAGTAACTTTAATTATTTACAATAAGCATTTTTTATTGCTACTTTTTTACTTATACTCCCTCAGTCCGGAAATACTTGTCGAACAAATGGATAAAAATGAGTATATCTAGAACTAAAATACGTCTAGATACATCTATTTCTCCGACAAGTATTTTTGGACGGAGGGAGTACATTGTCTTTCATTGTGTCCACTCATCTAAGGTACAAGTTATGAAACACATATTTATTTAGTGCAACGTCGCTTGAAATAATTACGCCATACTAAAGTGGTGCATCAGGGTAACTTTAGCTCCAGCTCCGCCCCTGCGATCATGACCAGTGCGTCCGGATCATCCCCAAACATCCCTAAAACACCTTCGGTTCATTGTTTGGACTTCCTAATCTATTTATTCCCGGCCGCAGATTACGATCGGAGAGACCAAATGCACCTAACCAAAATCCTTATGCTATAAATAACAGCCTAACCCTAAAACCTAGGGACAATGTCCCATCCATCCCCTCACCCGCCGCCGCCAGCGAATGCAGATTCTGTGAGCTTATGCACCCGGGCCTCACTATCCTAACGCTTCATTGTTGCTTTGAGATCTGTGCTACACAACTACCTTATTACATGGAATTTTCTCTTTTTTGTTCCTCTCATATAAAACATGTCTTGAACTTCAAACTTTGCAGTACAACATAACTTTGTAACTAGAATGTGAGATAAAACTTTCAGATTTTTTTGTCCGACATAAATATGAAAAATAAGATTTTTTAATCAAATAAATCTCATTTTGTATATTTATGTTGGACCAAAAAATCTGTAAGTTTTATCCCACATTCTACATAGAAAGCTTTGTTGTGCTGCAAAGTTGAAAGTACAAAAACATGTTCTATATGAGAGAAACAAAAAAGAGAAAATTATTTGCACGAATCCTGATGCAGAAATGAGTGGTTGAATAAGGAGTACCCGGGTGCATAGGCTCTAAAACATGTTTTCGCGCCGCCAGCCACTCGCCATCTACATCAGGATCCTCCCGATCCATCCAACCATCTACCTCCTCGTCTTGCTCACCTACCCAACCCGCAGCGCCCGAGCCTCCCCTTGAGCTCCTCTGCCTCCGCGCCCGCAAGTCAGCGGCGTTCCCGACGCCTCGTCAGCCCCGTCGTTGGAGCTTCTCCGAGCTCCAGCAGGACCCACACCGCCGCGTACTTCCCCATCGCCTCCCGCCGTCGCTCGCTGCTCCGGCGGGCCACCGGAGCCAGCCGGCGCTGGATCCCTTCCTCCTGACCTCCTCGACTCCAGCGAGCACCAGGTCGGTCCCGCGTGCTCTCCTCCTCCTGTTTCCCCTCCCGTTTGACCTCTCTCACTCTTTCTGCAACCTTCACAGAAGCCCAGTGTCATGGCCGCCGACGTGGCGATGTCATCTCTCCCTGCCGCCGTATGACCCATCCCGCTGACGACCTCGACCACCAGCGCCTCCTCGACTTGCTCCCCTGCTTCTCGTCGCGCCGCCCTTCGCCAAGTCCACCGTCGCCGGCCTCTGCTTCCCCTGCAATGAGCAGCAGCCGTTGCATCGTCTCTGCATCAAGCGCCGCTTGATCCCGCCTGCGCCCGTTGACCGCTTCAACCTTCCGCGTGGGGCCCGCGTCGCCAGCTGCAGCCGGCCTCTTCCCCGCTCGAGTCGCTGGCCTGCCACGCCTCCTCTCGCACGCCCCAAGCCCAGCATCGGCTGGCCTGACAGGCCCAGTGGTGAGCTCCGCCCGCTGTGCCCCACCCTGGGTGCTAAACTCTAGTCGGCGCCTAGTGGACCGCTCCAGATTTGGCCCGTGATGTTTTTTCCCTGCCAGGACGAATTTTCTAATTTCCAGAAAACTGCATATTTACCGTTAGACCCTCCATGTTCATGCATTTAATATCTCCCAAACCAAATTCAAAATATGCATATGGGGATTTTCCGGAATTGTTGTTCGTTGTTCCGGACTCATTTAAACTTGTCTAGATAAGTAGTTTTATTATGCTTCACCCCTTGTCATGTTTAATAATATTTAATATTATTGGATACATTAAACGAGAGCGAACTAAATAATTCGAATATAGTGTTTCGTCAATATGCAACCCGTCGCATATTGAGCTCCACTTAACTTGTACTATTGTTTGTGCACTTTGCCATGTCATGCCTCATTAAATGGACATGCATCATACTTGCTTGTGCATCATGCCATGTTTATGCTTGTTGGTTTACCATGTTGTTTGTTTCTTTTCGGTTGTGCTTCTTCTCGATAGTTCCGGTTATCGTTGCAATTGTGAGGATTCGTTCAACTACGCCCATTCGTCTTCTTCATGGACTCAATCTTCTTCCTAGCGGGATTTCAGGCAAGATGACCGAAACCTTGGATCTCACTACTATCTTTTCCATGCTAGTTGTCTCGATGCTATCGCTATGTCGCGCTACCTACCACTTGCTTATCAAGCGTCCCAAATTGCCATGGTAGCCTCTAACCTTTTCCACCATCCCAGCAAACCGTTGTTTGGCTATGTTACCGCTTTGCTCAGCCCCTCTGTTGCTAGTTGCAGGTGCAGTGCACGTTGTTTCATGTTGGGACATGGATATTTTGGGATATCATAATATATCTTATTTAATTAATGCACATATATACTTGGTAAAGGGTGGAAGGCTCGACCTTTTGCCTGGTGTTTTGTTCCACTCTTGCCGCCCTAGTTTCCATCATACCGGTGTTATGTTCCTTGATTTTTGTGTCCCTAACATGATGAGGGTTTATGGGCCCCTCTTGTCAGTTTGCTTTGAATAAAACTCTTCCAGTAAGGCCCAACATTGGTTTTACCATTTGCCTAATAACAACTAAAACTTGCATAGGGACCGGCTAGCACCCGAGGATAATTAATCAACCCCCGGGCCAGTGCTCCTCTGAGTGTTGGTCCAAACCGAGTAGACTGCGGGGCCACCACGGGGAAACTCAAGGTCTGGTTTTACTCGTAGGATGTCTCATCCGGTGTGCCCTAAGAACGAGATACGCGCGGCTCCTATCGGGATTTGTCGGCACATTCGGGCGGTCTTACTGGTTTTGTTTTACCATTGTTGAAATTTCTTGTGCACCGGGATCCCGAATCTGATGGGATGTCCCGTGATGGAGGATTGTCTCCGCGGATTGTGAGCTTGTCATGGGCTAAGTTGGGACACCCCTGCAGGGTTTAAACTTTCAAGAGCCATGCCCGCGGTTATGTGGCAGATGGGAATTTGTTAATATCTGATTGTAGAGGACTTGAAGTAAACTCAATTAAAATATGCCAACCGCGTGCGTAACCGTGACTGTCTCTTTTCAGGTGCGTTCGAGAAGAGAACACGGTTGGGTTATGCTTGAACGTAAGTAGTTTAGGATCACTTCTTGATCATTACTAGTTTGCGACCATTGCGTAGTTTCTCATCTTACTCTGGTACTCGTAAGTTAGCCACCATACATTGCTTAGCCGCTTGCTGCAGCCTCACCACTTATCCATTCCATATCCATTAAGCTTTGCTAGTCTTGATACCCATGGTAATGGGATTGCTGAGTCCTCGTGGCTCACAGTTTACTACAACAACAATTGCAGGTACAGGTAATGCGATGATCTGACGTGAGAGCGATGCTTGATTGCTTTTGGAGTTCTTCTTCTTCTTCGGTCAAGGGATAGGTTCCAGGTCGGGAGAGCCTGGGATTAGCAGGGTGGATGGCGTTCTTCTTTTTCATTTGATTTCATCCATAGTCGGATCCTAATCTTCTGGATGATGATTGCTATGTATTGATGAACTGTTGTATTCATGTTGTAGCTTGTGGCGAGTGTAAGGCTTTATCTTGTATTCTCATCTATTCAGTACATGGTATGTTGTAATGATATCCACCTTGCTATGCGCTCGAAATGCAGTTGTGCCCCAATCATGAGTTCATCACGTGATTGGGATAGAATCGCATCTTGGGCGCTACAATTGATCCATGTATTTATTTTGTGGGGTTCCGTTGAATAATATAATAAAATGGTTGGGTTATTGATACGTCTCCGTCGTATCTATAATTTTTGATTGTTCCATGCCAATATTATTCAACTTTCATATAATTTTTGGCAACTTTATACTATTTTTTGGGACTAGCATATTGATCCAGTGCCCAGTGCCAGCTTCTGTCTGTTGCATGTTTTTGGTTTCGCAGAATATCCATATCAAACGGAGTCCAAACGAGATAAAAACGGACGGAGAATTTTTTTTTGGAATATTTGGAAAGTCTGGAAGAAAGATCATCGTGAAACGGTGTCCGAGGTGGGCACGAGGTAGGGGGCGCGCCCTACCCCCCAGGGCGCGCCCATGACCCTCGTGGGCCACCCGTAAGGCGGTTGACGCCCTTCTTCGGTCGCAAGAAAGCTAATCTTTGGAAAAAAATCACGGCGAACGATTCAGTCCAATCGGAGTTACGGATCTCCATATATACCCAAAATGGTGAAAGGGCACCAAAACAGAATGCAGAAACAGAGAGAGACAGAGAGACAAATCCAATCTCGGAGGGGCTCTCGCCCCTCCCATGCCATGGAGGCCAAGGACCAGAGGGGAAACCCTTCTCCCATCTAGAGAGGAGGTCAAGGAAGAAGAGGAAGAAGGGGGCCCCTCTCCCCCTCTCCTCCGGTGGCGCCGGAACGCTGTCGTGGCCATCATCATCATCGCCACGATATTCACCAACACCTCCGCCATCTTCACCAACCTCTCCATCACCTTCCCCCCTCTATCTACAGCGGTCCACTCTCCCGCAACCCGCTGTACCCTCTACTTGAGCATGGTGCTTTATGCTTCATATTATTATCCAATGATGTGTTGCCATCCTATGATGTCTGAGTAGATTTTCTCTGTCCTATCGGTGGTTGATGAATTGCTATGATTGATTTAATTTGCCTGTGGTTATGTTGCTATCCTTTGGTGCCCATCATATGAGCGCGCGCGTGGATCACACCATAGGGTTAGTTGTATGTTGATAGGACTATGTATTGGAGGGCAAGAGTGACAGAAGCTTCAACCTAGCATAGAAATTGATGCATACGGGATTGAAGGGGGACTGTCGGTGTCAAAACTGGCGGATCTCGGGTAGGGGGTCCCGAACTGTGCGTCTAGGCGGATGGTAACAGGAGACAAGGGACACGATGTTTTACCTAGGTTCGGGCCCTCTTGATGGAGGTAAAACCCTACATCCTGCTTGATTGATATTGATATTGTGGATGTTTACAAGAGTGGATCTACCACATGATCAAGGAGGCTAAACCCTAGAAGCTAGCCTATGGTATGATTGTAAGGGTTGATGTTGTTTCGTTGTCCTACGGACTAGAGCCATCCGGTTTATATAGACACCGGAGAGGGCTAGGGTTACATAGAGTCGGTTACAATGGTAGGAGATCTACATATCCGTATCGCCAAGCTTGCCTTCCACGCCAAGGAAAGTCCCATCCGGACACGGGACGAAGTCTTCAATCTTGTATCTTCATAGTCTTGGAGTCCGGTCGATGATGATAGTCCGGCCGATGATAGTTCGGCTGATGATGGTAGTCCGGCTATCCGGACACCCCCTAATCCAGGACTCCCTCAGTAGCCCCTGAACCAGGCTTCAATGACGATGAGTCTGGCGCGCATATTATTCGGCATTGCAAGGCGGGTTCCTCCTCCGAATAATTCGTAGAAGATTGTGAACACCAGGATAGTGTCCGGCTCTGCAAAATAAATTCCACATTCCACCGTAGAGAGAATAATATATACACAAGTTCGATCTGCTGACGTTTTTTGCGGCATGACATCACACCACTACCAAGCCATTACTTGAATTGTTTTTTACTTTACCACCTCAGCGCATTTAGCGAAGCTGTTTCCTTGGCACGTCTTGTCGAAGCAGAGATCGTGTTCCCCTTAATCCGGGATTCTCATCAATACGAACGTGGGTAACCCAACCGCGCCCGTCGCCACGCCCCCTCTATCGAAGGCGGGTCCTGAATGGTCACGGAGACGGCTCTTGGTATTTTCCCTCTTTATAACGGGACCAAGGCTCGTTTCTTTTCTTCAATCCTCCATCGAATCCTCTTTCCGCTCCAAGTTCCAGCACCTAGAGCTCCAGATTCGAGTGCTTCGGACCTTCAATAATGTCCGGTTCCGACCTCCAGGGCCGGTGGATGCCCTCCTCCGTCATGGAGGAGGACGTGCTAAAGCTGCGGGAGGCCAAGTACCTGACTTACGAGATTTCGCACAGGTTGCCTGTTGAAGGGCAGGTCATCCCCACCCCCGAGCCCGGCGAGTATGTTGTTTTTGTATCCCACCTCCATCGGGGTTTAGGCTTCCCGACGGATCCTTTTGTGAGAGGGCTCATGTTCTACTATGGGTTGGAATTCCACGATTTGGCTCCGGAGTCCATCCTCCACATCTCCGCATTCATCGTCGTCTGCGAAGCCTTCCTCCGCGTCACCCCTCACTTCGGCATGTGGCTGAAGACCTTCAATGTGGCGCCGAAGATGATCGGGGGGCGTCAAGCGGAATGCGGCGGGGCGGCCGTCAGTAGGAGGGCCGATGCCCCGTGGCCCGCAGGCTCCTTCCAAGAGGAGCTTGGCTTGTGGCAGCAAGAGTGGTTCTATATCACCGTTCCGAGGGGCCGCAAACAAAAGCCGCCACATTTATTCCGCCCGGGACCTCCACAACGGTTGATGTCGTGGGTCAACCAAGGGCTCAACTGGGGGCCGTCAAAGGACGTGCCCCTACTGCAGGGCCGGATTCGAGATCTCCTGGCGAGGGAGATCGATCTGGTCGTGGTGATGCAGGTTATGCTGATCAGGCGTCACTTGCCCTGCAAACGCCGTCCTCTCCGACTATGGGAATTTAATCCGGAGGGACCATGGATTCTTCAACACTTCATGGGTATGACACCCCTGGAGATGTACAAGTTATTCTTTGGATCGCAAGAGGCGCGTCCGGAATTGACCGAGGATGCTGGCCTAAGCTGCAATCGCCTGGATACTCAAGTAAGTAGCTCCGAGTCCGGACATATCATTTGTTTGCCTTTCGATGATTCGCCTTACGACCAATCTCCTTCTAAACAGGAGTGGATAGCGGGAGCAAAATTAATATGTTGTCTGGGCCCCCTCCCAGAGACCGCGCCGGATTCCGTGTTGGTCCGGATGTTGGAGGTTGCGCCCCCAGAGGAAGGTGAAGGGGAAAGTGGAAAAGCTACTGCCTCGCCTAAGGAGGCTCTTGAAAGAGGGGGGATCGAGAATCCCACCCTCCAAGGGGAGAAGAGGATTGCCTCCGAGGACCCGGGGGCCAAAGCCCCTAAGCGGGGGAAGAAATCTTCACCGGAGGGTCCTGCGTCCGGAGATGCTCCGGCCGCACAGTCTCCCCTAAAGGATCAGCCCTCCAACGAGCCGTAAGTAGAAAGAAAGGATTTTTTTAATAAGGGGCATCCCTTTTTGTGCTTCTGAGGATAACTAAAGTTTTTACCTTGTAATTCGGATCTCCGTCCTTCGCAAATGAGCTCGTCTTCGGGGGACCTTTGTCCGGAGATGATGGAGAGCGAGACGCCTCCATCCGGGGCGCCGTCGGATAGGGCGGACGAGCCTGAAGTGTCATCGCGGAGGGAGCCCCCGGGTTTGGCAAAGCCGGATAGTTCGGTGCCAACTGGTGTACGGCTAAAGGATCTGCTTGAGAAGGCGTCTATCTCAGAAGATCACCACGCATTGATGAGCATGGTGATTGAAAAGATTTCGTCCGCCGAAGGCGGGTTGCACAATGCTGTCAGGAGTTTGCTGACGGGGTTTGAGGTACGCAAAAAATGACACACCTTTTAACAGTTTTGCATATAGAATGCGCCCTGTATAGATAGTAGCCCCTGAGACTCGGTAGGTTGTCTAAATCGACAGCGTGCCGAGGATCAAAATCGCAGGTTTAAATTTCCGCCGTGCCGACGCAGGTGGCAGGTCGTCCGGGGGTCAGCCGGACTGATGGAGTTGCTGAACTAAAGCGGCAACTCGCTGTTGCGGATGCGGACATCACGCTGATCAACAGGCGACTTGATGAGTCGCAAGGTAAGTGTTACTGTGCGGTCACTTGGTAAGGGGGCCGTAGCCAGCTCCTTGCAACATGTGTGTGAAATGCAGATAGTGCCGCTGCTGTGGAGAGCCTTCGGGCCGAACTTGCTCAAGCCAAGGAGCAGGCCAGAAGGAGTAATGCGGCGGCCTCGAGGGCGGCCGAAGAGTTAGCGGCCGAAAGGGCTGCACACTGCCGAAGCAGGGAAGAGATGGCCGAAATGGCCGTGAAGTTAAAAGATGCTACCGACTGCAATGAGGCTCTTGAGAAGGAGCGCCTTGTGGTGCAAGAAAACCTGGGGAAGGCCACCGCCGAAGCCAAGGATGCCCGCTCTGCAATGCGGGCTATAAAGGAAGAGCTGCGCCAGGCCGGAGACATTGTAGCTGGCAAGCCTTTTCTGCTGCGCCGAAGGTGTACGGATCCAAAGTATGCTCAGCTGGGCCGACTGTGGGGTCTAGAGGACCCTTATATGGACTTAGCAGTGAGTGCGGCGGATGCCGCTGTGCATTTTCAAAGCCAGAAGGATCACGAGACGGAAGAGCTGTTTTGGTCTCAATTCCATACTCCAGAGCGTTCACTTCCGCTGACCGACCGTTTGGCCGAGTGGGCTGAGCTGAACAGGTTGTCCGGGCTTGCCATGACGGATATCGTGACCCATGTGTGGCCGGATAGGCCCAAGCCGAAGAGTTACTTTGGCTTATTGCAGCAATTTCTTGGGGCGGTGCCTCATATGAAGGCGATGAAGCGGTCGGCATGCATAGAGGGTGCGCGGATGGCACTCGCCCGTGTGATGACACATTGGACAGATATGGATGCCACCGCTATTGCGACCCCGGCTTCGGACGATATCCGGTTACCCGCCGAGCACTATTTTGGCGAAGTGCTGCGTGGTGTTCATGTAATAGAGTCGCAGTGCTCAAAAAATGTTACGTTCAAATGAACGTTTTTATGATGTAAAAACAATATTTATGATGTAAACGGCTTTTATACTTGTGCGTTCAAGTAATAGAATATCTCCTATGCGGCCGTTCATGTATACGTGTGTATAACCTGAAAGATGGCAGTCGTCGGCTTCAGCCCCCACGCACAAGGTGCGGGGGTGTTCACAAAAAATAGCGTGTTTTCACACTTAATCCGACGTCTCGGTCCTGTAAAGGAGGTGTTAGCGTAGCAAACGAGGCAACCGGACTATAATGCTTTATCACTTTCACTTAGCCATGGAGTTCGAGGGTGGGGCTACGACATAGCCCCTAGGGGCACCGCACTCTCCAAATTTTGGGGCGCGTATGTGCCTGACCGGGAAACGGCCCTTCGTCAAAGCGGAGGAATTCTAAACATTCCCATGGTCGATCGAGTGGTTGACCAGTGTCTCGCTATATCATGATAGTCATTTTTCGGCTTTCTCTACTGAGGTGCTCGCCCAGCCGAACTGGGGCACAATCGCAGTAGTTCTCCAGGTGCCGCGTTAGCCGATGATACGGAATGTAAGGCAGCAAAACACAGGAGCCGGGCAAACCCAACATTTGACCAAAGACATGATTTGGAGCTGATGCATATAAGGCCTAACTCGAGATGCCGAACACTCCCGAAGGTGTTCGGACTTTACAATAGCGGGCAGAATAATGCCCTAAGCCCCTTGTGTCCAGGTACGGGCAGGTTCCTCTGGCGCGGCCGATGCCAAAACGCCAGCCTCCACTCTGGTTATAATGGGAAACCAGGGGATTATAGCAACAAGAGACAGTAAGAAAGGTTTACGTAGGGTCTTAGTCTGAAAAGAGTCCTTGCAGCGGGTCCCTACTGCACGTCTGCGCCTGTGTCTCCGTTGTGCCGTATCCTGGACGGGTGTGCACGTTGTTCATCTGTAAAAAAAAGAGAGGAACTTAGTTTGAAAAGAAATCATGCAAAAAAGTACATAAAGAATTGAAATATAACTTTGGAAAGCTGAGCGTATGATAGCTCATTATAGCTTATATACACAAACCCTTGTGAAGGGGTGTGCGGCTAGGTAGCCCCTATCTTATTTATTCCGGATCCATCCAGCTGTGTCCGGGGGCTTAGCCGACCTTTTAATGAAATGATGCCACGTGGACCGGGCATTTTAAGCGTAAGAGACGCGTAGTGTGGTATTGCGTTAAAGCGGACGAAAGCTTCACGTCCCAGTAGTGCTTGATAGCAACTTTTGAATGGGGCGACATGAAATGTTAGCTTTTCTCGTCGGAAGTTGTCAGGTGACCCGAACATAACTTCTAGTAATAAAGAACCTGTGCACCTGGCGTAAGGGCCTGGCGCCACTCCTTTGAAGGAAGTGCGGCTATGTCGAATTGTAGTAGGGTCTATCCCCATCCTGCGGATTGTGTCCGGATACAGCAGGTTTAACTCACTTCCGCCGTCCATCAGAACTTGCGTAAATCGCAGTCCGTCTATTATGGGATCCAATATCAGAGCAGTCCATCCTGCGTTCCGGATACTTATGGAATAATCCCGATGGTTGAAAGTGATTGGTTTTGACATCCAATCCCGGTGTTCCGCTGGGGTGGACCGTTCGGCACTTGTCTTAGTGAGTGCCGTGTTGTATTTCCGAACTATAACATGAAGTGAGTTTACTATTTTGACTTCTTGTGGGAAAGTCTTCTGACTTCCGGTGCTCTGCTGGTGGGGTTCGTCATTGTGCTCGCTTAGCGTACCGAGCCCCTTGTGTTCGGCGTTGAGTCTGCCGGACTGTTTAAAAACCCAACAATTTCGATTGGTATGGTTTGCAGGCCTTCTGGAGGTACTGTGGATTTGACATATCCGATCCAAAATTTTGTTTAAATTGGATAGCTCGTCATTGTTGTCCTTAAGAGGTAGTGTTTTATTGTTTGGCCGCGAGCTTTTGAATCCGGCGTTGACCGCCATGCTCTTTGGGCTTCTTTCTTTATTCCGGCGCTTATCTTTCCTGTGCCGTGATTTTCCATTTCCATCTCTGATCTTGGATGTACTCGGGTCGCTGGTGCTGCATCTTGCTAGCCAGCTGTCTTCTCCTGCGCAAAAGCGCGTCACGAGGCTTGTTAGCGCGGCCATTGGTTTTGGCTTCTCTTGGCCGAGGTGTCTGGCGAGCCATTCGTCTCGGACGTTGTGTTTGAAAGCTGCTAAGGCTTCCGCGTCCAGACAGTCGACTATGTGGTTCTTTTTGGTAAGGAACCTGTTCCAGAATTTGCGCGCTGACTCTCCGGGCTGTTGAGTTATATGACTTAGATCGTCGGCATTTGGAGGGCGGACATAAGTCCCTTGAAAATTTGCTCTAAACGCGTCCTCGAGCTCTTCCCAACTTCCAATAGTATTTTCTGGGAGGCTTTTAAGCCAATGCCGAGCTGGCCCTTTGAGCTTGAGGGGTAGATATTTTATGGCGTGGAGATCATCTCCTCTAGCCATGTGTATGTGTAGTATGTAATCTTCTATCCAGACCCCAGGGTCTGTTGTTCCGTCATATGCTTCTATGTTTATGGGTTTAAACCCTGCTGGGAATTCATGATCCAGCACCTCATCGGTGAAACATAGCGGGTGTGCGGCGCCCCTGTATTTGGGTGTGCCGTTATCTTCGAACACTTGTTGTGTCGTGTTACTTCCTGGGGCCTTCTTTTTTGGCCCGTAGATGGACCTGGTTGGGCCGTCTATCTTCCCAGGATCATAAGTCGGCTTGTGTGCGGCGCCATTTGCCGCTTTTGGCCTGTCATCTGGCCGTCTATCCGGCCAGGCGGCCTCTTTATTTTTTGATTGTGAGGGCTCTATGGCTTCTTCGTCAAATTCTGGCAGCAGCTTGCACTTCGGGTAGCTCTTTGTTTGATGGCCGTTGCCATACTTGCTTGCGGTCTTGAGTATTTTGTTCCACTTCATTCTGAGTATGTCTTCCGCTGTTTTGAGCTTCCGTTTTTCCTTCTTCAAACTTCTTGCAGTGACGACGAGTCTTTTGTGAAGGTTCTTATGCTCCGGTGGTGTGTCCGGTGTGAGGTTGTCCGGACTGTTGGTTGCTCCGAGAAGGGGTTGATCATCCGGTTCGTCTTGTTTGGACGGTTGCTTGGTTGCATGTTCGTCGTCCACTGGTTGGCCCTGCTCTAACGCTGGGCCATTGGGAATGTTGTTCTTGCCGAGGCGGGGTCTAGGGCGGCGCTTGTGTCGCCGTTTGGGTTGTTTATCGACGGGATTATCCTTTGCCGCGCCCCGTTGATCCTCGTCGTCGCTTCCTTTTGGGGTATCCACCATATATACGTCATATGACGAGGTGGACTTCCAGTGCCCTGTAGGCGCTGGTTCTTGATTGTCTCCGTCATCGTCGTCCATACCGTTGATGTTTTCGGAGTTGTAGTTTAGCACATCGGTTAAATCATCGACAGTGGCTACGAAGTGGGTGGTGGGTGGGCTCTGGATTTCTTCGGCGTCCAACCATCCTGGCCGTAGTCCGGCCAGGGCTCTCCGGATAGCGATAGATGCTTCAGCGAATTTAAGATGTCGCCGAAGGGTGAGTATTGAAAGATGTCCGCAATGGTGACCTCCTTGATCGGCGCCCAATCGGATTCGGTTGGCAGGGGCACAGGAGGTTTGGAGTCCGGAAGGGAGTCCGGCACCTCGGAGTCATGAGCTTTATGCGGGACAAGGTCAGTGTTTGGCTCCATCGCCATGAAAGTTGCAGCTTCCGAGGCGGTGTCCAGCCATCCGTCCTCGATCTGCGCGATCGGCTCCGGACTATTGGCCGGAGCGGATTCGTGCGCGGCCTCCAAGGTACTATCCGGCGGCAGAGTTAGGTCGTGCCCATCGTGACAGTGCGGCACGCTCGGCTGTGGCTCAAATCCACCGAAGATCAAGTCCCCGCGGATATCGGCCGTGAAGTTTAAGCTTCCCAACCTGACCTGACGGCCAGGGGCGTAGCTTTCGATCTGCTCCAGATGGCCAAGTGAATTGGCCCGCAGTGCGAAGCCGCCGGATATGAAGATCTATCCGGGGAGAAAAGTCTCACCCAGGACGACGTCGTTGTCGATTGAAGAGGCCATCAAGCCTATCGGTGACGACACAGAGGAACTCTCAATGAAAGCACCAATGTCGGTGTGAAAACCGGCGGATCTCGGGTAGGGGGTCCTGAACTGTGCGTCTAGGCGGATGGTAACAGGAGACAAGGGACACGATGTTTTACCCAGGTTCGGGCCCTCTTGATGGAGGTAAAACCCTACGTCCTGCTTGATTGATATTGATATTGTGGATGTTTACAAGAGTGCATCTACCACGAGATCAAGGAGGCTAAACCCTAGAAGCTAGCCTACGGACTAGAGCCATCCGGTTTATATAGACACCGGAGAGGGCTAGGGTTACATAGAGTCGGTTACAATGGTAGGAGATCTACATATCCGTATCACCAAGCTTGCCTTCCACGCCAAGGAAAGTCCCATCCGGACACGGGACGAAGTCTTCAATCTTGTATCTTCATAGTCTTGGAGTCCGGTCGATGATGATAGTCCGGCCGATGATAGTTCGGCTGATGATGGTAGTCCGGCTATCCGGACACCCCCTAATCCAGGACTCCCTCAGGGACCAATATATCTTAATGCTATGGTTGGGTTTTACCTTAATGAACATTAGTAGTTGCGAACGCTTGCTAATAGTTCCAATCATAAGTGCATAGAATTCCAAATAAGGGATGACATGCTAGCAGTGGCCTCTCCCACATAAAACTTGCTATCGGTCTAGTAAAGTAGTCAATTGCTTAAGGGACAATTCCGCAACTCCTACCACCACTTTTCCACACTCGCTATATTTACTTTATTGTTTCTTTACTTACAACAGCCCCTAGCTTTTATTTACGCTCTCTTTATTTTCTTGCAAGCCTATCCGAAAACACATATAAAGTACTTCTAGTTTCATACTTGTTTCCGGTAAAGCGAATGCTAAGCGTGCATAGAGTTGTATCGATGGTCGATAGAACTTGAGGAATATCTGTTCTACCTTTAGCTCCTCGTTGGGTTCGACACTCTTACTTATCGAAAGAGGCTACAATTGATCCCCTATACTTGTGGGTTATCAGTTATCCTCCTTTGCCCTTTTTTAAGATACACTCGTATATACACGCATACACTCATCCCTATTAGCACCTTCGAAGACTGAGCCGACATATCATCTTGAGATTGACGAAGTCATCATAGGAACCACCTAGTCGACGGGAACGTCTCCTCCCAGTAAACGCACATCGCCGGAAATCCTGAAATAAATCAAGAAATAATGTGAGCACCAGGATTTGAACCCTGGTGGGCTAGGTATACCACTATCCACCTAACCATTCAACTACATGTTTGTTAACGAAAAAGGGTTTCCCCCGGCTTTATATTATAAAGCAACAGCACCAACCATACATTACCAATTCAGGTTCAAGTAAAAGCAAAAGAAAAAGAGTGCAACAAGACAGTAATAGAGGTTCAGCTGGGGGCACAACACATCACATCCCTGCAAATGAAATAAAGCTACTAGCTAATCAGGCTCCGGAGTGGTGGTGAAGTCGGTGGAGCCATGGAGCTGGCAGTGGAGCGAAGTCCCGCAATGATCATGTCGATGTTATCCCAATCGCGCCGCTTGCTAAGCAGTCTCCAGAGCTGTAAGAAGCCACACATTTTGTAAATAGAATCAGTCACACAACAAGGAATCACCCAATGGGAGGGGCGCACCATTCCTGGAAACTAAGGATCTACCGGAACATGTTTGGGAGATTATCATGACAGCACACCCCTCCCACCACGTCACAGAAGCAACTCCATAGGAACATCGCTGCCGGGCAGTAGAAGAAGATGTGGTTGGAGTCTTCCGGAACTCCACACAGTAGGCAAAGCCCATCACCGGGACCATTTCACTTAAGCGCTCTTCCGTGCCTGAAGGCAAACGACCACGCACCCATTGCCAAAGGAAGATACGAATCTTCATTGGCAACTTAATCTCCCACAAGATAGTAAGTTCGGTTGGGCCCGGGGTAGCCAACATGGCGTGGTACAAGGACTTTGTGGAGAACGCACCACTTGGCTCAAGATGCCAAGAAATAATGTCATGCTCGAGGGTGGGGGAGTGCAGGGCTATGAATTCCAACAACTCTTCCCATTGCTCCCACTCAAGTGTACCAAAGGTGCGCTAGAAGGCAATAGATCCCACATCCTCCAATGCCGCACCCATAGTAAGTTGTGGGCGGGTGCACATAGTAAATAGTGAGTACTCCGAGGGCAGACTGACTGCAACGGGAGGCCATGGATCCCGTCACGAAGGCCGACCTCAAGGACCTCTTGAAGGAGCTTCGAGCGGAATGGAGGGAAGACATCAAGTCTTCAGTCGCTGCGGAATCCGCATCCTAGAAGCCCGAGACCGACTCGAAGATGGCTGATCTGCAAGAGGCAGTCGACTTACTCAAGCAGAAGCAAGCAAGCGGCAAGATCGACGACGCGGGGGAGGCAGTGGCGCCAGATCACCCTGATCTGATGGCACGGAAGAGCACTTCGTCTTCGGACGATTCTTCGGCGCGTGTTCCTCCTCGGGCCGATGGCGATGGCCACGGCACTGCCTCACCTCCACGGACGGCGGTTGACGGGCTGTTCGTCAGTCCGCTGGCCCCTCCAGCCAACGGTGCGGTCCACCCACAACTTCCATCATCTGTTGTAGCCACTTCTATATCACCAACTACTCTGTCACCATTTTTTTCCTCGCATGCTCCTAGTGTCACGACCGGTTTTCCAATAAAAATATTTATTGAGAAACCAATCTTTTGAGTCCAGTATGAGAGAAATCCTCCTCACTGGTAGACAAATTCTTGATACAATAAGCCAGTAGCATAGGATATATTACAGGGTTGAGCTAGGGCTGCTCAACAAATTATTACAAGCGCACCAATAATTATACATAATGGCGGATATAACACAATGGTGTGGTGGCATACTACTGACTCGAGGATAAAGTGATGGTGGAATAACACAGTGGGGAGTGTGATAACACGACTCTCAAACTGGCATCTCATCGAGCGTCGAGGTGAGGCTCGATAAATTTATTCGGGTTGCGGAAGCGGATATAATACAGTGACCAAATCCAGGATCGCACGAGACTGACTGGGATTCCTCTAGGCGTCGGACTCGCTATCGAACTCTTCATCCATGAGATCGCCTTCGTCAGCATCTGGCCAAATCAACAAGCCAGTGAGTACTTTGAAAGTACTCGCAAGACAGTTCAGACGTAAGATATAACAAATGCATGCATGAATGCGTCATGATTAATTCACCAATGTACATTCAAAAATTAGCATAACGAGGTAAGTAAAAGGGAAACGGCGGTAGTCCGCCTGAAATCCCACAAAACATAAATGAAGACCGATCGGGTGTCTGAAGCGACACCTCGAAAGGTGAACACATAAATATAAGGAAATGATGCCACAGTCGGGCGTCTTAGCGACACCACATAAAGGCCTTTAAAAGAAATGCCACAGTCGGACGTCGGGGCGACATCACAGAAAGGGCTTTAAAAGAAATACCACAGTCGGGCGTCTTAGCGAAACCACATAAAGGGCTTTAAAAGAAATGCCACAGTCGGACGTCGGGGCGACATCACAGAAAGGGCTTTAAAAGAAATACCACAGTCGGGCGTCTTAGCGACACCACATAAAGGGCTTGAAAAGAAAGTAAAATACAATTATGCCACAGTCGGACGTCTGAGCGACATCGCAGAAAGGACTTTTATTCACAAGTAAATAATACTCATAATAAACATTCAATTTATGAGAATAAATGGGTTAGTCCATTCACAGAAATAATCATTTAATTGGACTTAGCACTCAGGCGATTCACCCGAGTCTCTGTCATCAAAACTGAAATTTGATCAGGATAAGATAATATCGATCTTGGACATGGAATAGATGATTTGGAGGAAATATATGACTCTGCAGAGTTTTACAAAATTTTTCCCACAGCCAACGGATTTCTGTAGTCCCGAAGGACTAGTTCCGTTTACGGTTTTTCGGAAGAAAACACAGCTATCCAGTACACACCCATCCTACCTCTCGATGCCATGACTCACCCTAGACATCGTCCAAGAAAAACTTTTGAGACGGGGAGATCACAATCTCGAATAGCATGGGATCAAATTTATATACGCGCGCTCTAAGGGGTGCCCCCCTCTCGGTCCCAACCGGAAACACCCATGCCCCCTGACCGGATGACTGGCTTTAATCCAGGGCCATGGAACCATCATCACGGCCTCTCCTTTTTGGTGTGTACCAGGAAGCGGTTTACAACTTACTAAGCCATATTCCTTACGAAAAATCTGTGGTAGTACAAGGAAGGAAGAATGGAAGGAACTGGAATGATACGAGTTGACATTGAAGTCACATAGTCTGGCATAAGCCTGGCATGCTACAACACTGCCATCTTACCCATCCTCATGCCAACACATGGCCATGCATACTCACATCCATCCACTTATGGATCATCGAACTCACTTACCTCAACATTGCATAAAATAACGTTCTTCGGTATGCTCATCAACATGCCATGAAACTAACTAAATGCAAAACATGCCAAGACACTCATCATATCAAAAGTTCAAACATGCTTGCCTGGTTTAGAGTAGTCGGAGCCTAGCTCGGTGAAGTTCGCGGCTCCGTCACCTCCTTCGGTATCTATGATATAAAGAAAATATATGCGCTATCGTAAATACCAAGGGGTGCACAAAAAGTATTCCAAATATTTTTCAAATAAATCTGATAAAAAACTAGACAAAATTTGAAAGAGAACAGAAAACGAATCAATCAAAAATACCTTTATGTTTAAAAGTTATAAAGGTTTTTGTCCAGGGACTCATCTGTAATGAAACAGAAAGTTCCCAGGGGCTAGCTTATAAAAACAGAAAACGCTTCGGCAGAAACTACGCCAGCCCAAAGGGAAAGCGCATTTGGCAGAAGGCGTTTTCAGAAAACGCTTCGTTTAGAAAGGACAGAGAGGCTGACAGCGGGTCCCGCCTGTCAGGTTTGAATATACGAACGGGGCGGCAGATTTCGCCGGTGCCCGAGAGACGCGGTGGTCGCCGGCGGCGATCCACGACGAGGCAGGGGAATCAGAGGGTACCTCCGTGTTCAGGGCACTTTCCCGCGTCGGTTGGTGGTGGTGGTGGTCGCCGGCGAGTACCGCGTCGACGTCGAGCTTTGCTCCGGCAAACGGCGGCTCGGGTGGTCGAGGGACTCGTCGGAGAGAGCTGCGAAGGACAAATTGATGCTGGCGTTAGCTTACTGGGAGCTGGAGGGAGTAACTGACGGGGTTTGGGCGCCGGAGACGGCCTCACCGGAGCGAATCGTGGTGGAGGCCGAGGCGGATCGGGGCGGCCGAAGTTGGGGGAGGAGACCTCCTCGAGGTCCTCCGGGTGGCTTGGCAGAGCTTTGGTGAGGTGTAGAGGTGGTGCGTGCTCGAGGGTGAGCTCGGGGGCCCTTTTTATAGGCGACCCGAGGCGGTGGCCGTGAACGGGGGTCTCCGGTGAAGATTACGGCGGCGCAGGGCTTGGTCGGGGGTAATTAGGGAGTTGTGCGTCGTCGTTGAGGTCCACCGGTTCCATTTAGGTGCTAATCGGGCTGGGATTTTGTGCTATGGGCGAGTTCGACAGAACGGGGCGGCGCGGGCCCGTCGGCGGCAGTGAGCACGTTCCGTGCTTGCCGGGCCACGGCGACGGTGCCACGGGCGTGCGCTGGCATGCATGAGGCCACGCGGAGAGCAGAGGGGCGTTGGGCGGCGCCGAACGGCGTTGAGCCGCCGTTCCGTCGCCTGTCGGCTGCCACGGGGGTTCGGCCGCCGCAAGACACGCCGGCGCGGGCGGCCAGGGGCGCCACCGACGCTGGGAAGACGCCAAGCGCGCGTGCGGGGGTGCTGGCCAGGGAGAAGAAGCCGCGTGCAACGCACCAAGCGCACTGTCAACGCGTGAGTGAAGCTGACGGACGAAAAACGACACTGAAGTCTGAATTTTTCTGAAAATGAACAGCAACAGCGCAAGCAAGGTGTTCGACAGAATGAATTTGGCCTCTGGGGATTTTTTCCTTGAGCTGAAACTTGGTGGAGTGGCTACTCATTGCTCCAGTAGGCTGCATGATTTTTGGTGGAATTTTTGGAGGAGTGTAGATATGAATTTCACCAAATTTGGCAAATCTGGTCCAAACTTGCAGAGACTGAATTTTGAAAAATTTGAAAAGAGAAGGAGTGGATCAAGATGGTTCTGGGTTGTGGGTACAAAGGACTTTCCAGGAGAGTTGGTTTGAGGTCAAAACTCAAATGAAAAAGGGTACTTGCTTTGAAAAACTCTCAGGCTCCAAATAATTTTCAGAAATGATTTGAGGGGAAAAATAATTATAATAAAATCCAAAACTTGCTTGGATTAGTTGGGACAGAGAACTTAGGTTGATTACAAGGAGAAGGGGAGGTTTTGGAGGGGTTTTATCACATGGGCAAAATATAAAGTCATGGGTGGTTTTCAAGATATGAAAATCCCAAATTTTCATAGAGCTTCTTTTTAAAAGAAAAAGATTAAACTCACAAAATAATTTGAGAGGGAACCAACAGAGAAAAGGTTTCAAAAGATCAAACACCATAGCTTGAATAAAAATAAAATCTTGCCAAAGAAAAGGAAGTTTTTAAGAGGAAGGTTTTCTGGAAAAATTTTAAATGCCCTCTTTTAAAATCCAACAAAGTTTTTGATGAAAACCAAATTAAAATTTTGGAGTTTCACAACACCTACCCCCTTAGGAAAAATCTCGTCCCCGAGATTTCAGCTGATCCTTAAATAAGTGTGGATGCTCTGTCCGAAGAAAATCCTCTCTTTCCCAAGTTGCTTCACTGTCGGTGTGATTGCTCCACTGGACTTTGAAAAACTTGATGGTCTTCTGTCGGGTCCTCCTTTCAGACTCCTCTAAAATCCTTACGAGACATTCTCGATAAGTGAGGTCTGGCTGTACATCAATGTTTTCATGGGATACTTGTTTCTCTGGGTTGCTTACGCACTTCCTCAATTGCGAGACATGGAACACGTCGTGGATGTCGGACAAGTCTTCGGGTAAGTCTAGCTGGTAGGCTACAGTGCCTCTTCGTGCCACGATGCAGAATGGTCCAATGAATCTTGGTGCTAACTTTCCTTTAATCTTAAACCGTTGCAGTCCCCTCATAGGTGATACTCGTAGGTACACGAATTCACCGGGTTCGAAGCTGACCCTATGATGTTTCTGATCATAATAACTCTTCTGTCGACTTTGAGCGGTCTTAAGTCGGTCTCTAATTAGCTTGACCTTTTCCTCGGCTTCCCTGAGCATGTCTGGTCTGAAGATGCGGCTGTCTCCGGTCTCTGACCAATTTAACGGGGTACGACATCTCCGTCCGTATAGGGCTTCAAAAGGAGCCATTTGCAGGCTGGCCTGGTAACTGTTGTTGTACGCGAACTCGGCGTATGGTAGGCTTTCTTCCCAACTGGTTCCATAGGTGAGGACACATGCTCTCAGCATGTCTTCTAAAACCTGGTTTACGCGTTCAGTCTGTCCATCAGTCTGTGGGTGGTATGCGGTACTGAAGGCTAGTTGGGTTCCCAGAGCCTGTTGCAAATGCTCCCAAAATCTTGAGACGAACTGAGTGCCTCTGTCGGATATTATAGTCTTCGGGACACCGTGCAGACAAACTATGCGGGAAAGATAAATCCTGGCAAGCCTCTGAGTGGTGTGGGTCGTCTTTATTGGAATAAAGTGTGCCACTTTGGTTAACCTGTCAGTGATGACCCATATGGCGTCATTCCCGTGTCGTGACCGAGGTAGTCCGACAATGAAATCCATCCCTATTTCATCCCATTTCCACTCAGGTATTTTGTTTGGTTGCAGTAGTCCGGCTGGTCTCTGATGCTCAGCTTTTATGCGTTGACATGAGTCGCAACATGCAATGAAGGTGGCTATGTCCCTCTTCATACCGTGCCACCAAAATCTTTCCTGAATATCTTTATACATTTTGGTTCCTCCAGGGTGGATCGAGTACGGGGCGGTGTGGGCTTCAGCTAAAATTTGCTGTTTAAGGTCTTCTATGTTTGGCACGCAGAGCCTTTCTCCGTACCGTAATATTCCTTCATTGTCTATGACGAATTCCGAGGCCTTGCCCATACTCAGCTTTCTTTTGATGCCTTCGATGCTGGTGTGACCGGGCTGAGCTCCTTTAATTTTCCCCACAAGGTCGGGTTGTATTTCCAAGTTTGATATGGTGCCTTCTGCTACCATTATCAAGTTGAGCTTGGCAAATTCTTGTTGGAATTCGGGCCTCAAGCTGTGCAGATTGTTTTCGTCGGAGCTGGGGTTCCGACTAAGGGCATCGGCCACTACATTTGCTTTCCCTGGATGGTAATGGATACCAACATCATAATCCTTTACCAACTCCAACCAACGTCGTTGCCGTAAGATTAGTTCTGGCTGTGTGAAAATATATTTGAGACTTTTGTGATCTGTATATATTTCACATCGATTCCCAAGTAAGAAATGCCTCCATTCCTTGAGTGCATGAATAACTGCTGCCATTTCTAAGTCATGAGTGGGATAATTTTCCTCATGCTTGCGAAGTTGCCTTGAAGCGTAGGCGACAACCTTGCCTTCCTGCATCAACACGCATCCGAGACCCTTTCTGGACGCGTCACAATGTACTTCAAAATTCTTGTGTATGTCGGGTACAATTAATACCGGTGCTGTTGTTAACTTCCGCTTTAGTTCTTGGAAACTTTTCTCGCACGCTTCTGTCCATTCAAACTTCTTATCTTTCTTGAGTAACTGCGTCATAGGCTTGGCTATGGTGGAGAATCCTTCAATAAATCTGCGGTAATATCCTGCCATTCCCAAGAAACTCCGTATGTCCGTTACGCTGGCTGGTGACTTCCAGCCAAGTACGGCCTTGACTTTCTCTGGGTCCACTGCAATACCGTCTTGGGTCAGTACGTGGCCTAGAAAGCCTACTTGTCATAGCCAAAATTCGCACTTGCTGAACTTGGCATACAATTGGTGTTTTTTGAGCTCTCCTAGCACAATCCTGAGATGTTCTGCGTGCTCTTCTGGTGTCTTGGAGTATACCAGAATATCGTCGATGAATACCACGACAAACTTGTCCATAAACTTCATAAATACTTTATTCATGAGGTGAACAAAATATGCTGGGGCGTTAGTTAATCCAAATGGCATCACTGTGAACTCGTACAGCCCATATCTGGAGGTGAAGGCTGTTTTGGGGATATCTTCCGTTCGTACCTTCAATTGATGGTATCCTGACCTTAAGTCAATTTTTGAGAATACCTTGGCCTGAGCGAGTTGATCAAACAAATCATTTATCCTTGGCATCGGGTATTTGTTTTTGACGGTGACCATGTTAAGTGCTCGATAGTCAATACACAATCTCAGCGTTCCATCCTTCTTTTTGGCAAATAAAATTGGTGATCCCCAAGGTGAGGAGCTGGCTCGAATGTATCCTTTGTCTAGCAATTCCTTTATTTGTTTCTTCAACTCAACTAATTCGGATGGTGCCATTCGGTACGGTTTCTTGTATATGGGGGTGGTTCCTGGTGCGAGCTCAATGCTGAATTCTATCTCTCGGTCTGGTGGCATGCCTGGTAGCTCTTCAGGGAATACATCTGGAAATTCACACACTACTGGAACCTTGTTTAGCTCAGAAACGTCCACCTTATTTAATCTTGGTTGCCGGGGTATTTTTCCTTCCTTGGCTGATACTCTTATGGTCTTCCCTTGGTGGTGTGTGAGAATTACGGTCCTGTTGAAACAGTCGATAAACCCCTTGTTGGTGGTTAGCCAATCCATCCCTAGGATGACATCCAGTCCTTTATTTTCCAACACAGTAAGATTTGCGTGAAACTCCAATCCTTCGAACTCAATGACCAGATTCTGACAGTAATTCTGAGTAACTTGCTGAATCCCAGGGGACTTGATGATCATGGATTTCTCCAAAGGAAATATCGAAAAATTATTTTGCAAAGCAAAACTTTTCGAAATGAAAGAGTGAGAAGCTCCAGAATCAAACAAAACCATTGTAGGTATTGTGTTGACAGGAAACGTACCGAGTACGATATCCGGAGCATTTTGTGCTTCCTCTTTGGTTACGTGGTTCAGATGACCCTTCCTGTGGTTATTGTTGGGATTGAAATTGTTTCGCTTGGGCGCTGAATTATTGCCGCCGTTGTTCGACTTTGGGGTTGAGTTCCTTGGCTTGAGGCACTGTTTGGCATAGTGCCCTTCTTCTCCACAAGCGTAACAAGTAACGCCAGGGCGATAGGTGAATTCCTTGTCCCTTGCATGAAAATTCTTGATTGGGCGTGAGACATTGGATGAGGATTTGTGTGTCCCACCCTTTTGAAAATCTGTCCCGCTTCGGTGATTGCGAGCATGGTTAGTCTGGTCCCTTTTTCGCTTGCGGATATCTTCCATACTGTGTCTCTCATTTTCCAGAGTAATGGCTTTGTCCACCAGTGTTTTAAAATCAGGAAAAGTGTGCACGACCAGTTGGCATTTAAGCGCGGGCGCCAGACCGTCAAGGAATTTCTCCATCTTCTTGATTTCAGTCATACGCTCTTCATTGGCGTAGCGGGACAATAGAGTAAATTGACTGTTGTAATCTGACACTGTCATGTTCCTTTGTTTGAGGTCATCGAACTCTCTCTTCTTGATTTTCATAATACTCTTAAGAATGTGTGCACCACGGAAACCTTCCTTGAAATCATCCCAGGTTATGTCATTTTCGTTGGGATGCATGTGCAGAAAATTCTCCCACCATGATGCAGCTGCTCCTGTGAGATAGTGCGAAGCATATAGTACTTTCTCGAGATCTGAATATTTTGCAATAATTAATTTTCTCTCCATATCTCGAAGCCAATCCTCGGCTTCAAGAGGCTTGTCAGTATGAGAAAATGTTTGAGGACGTGTCTTCTGTAGCTCAGATAACTTGGAATGCTGCTGATACTGTCCATGGTGATTTCCCATGTTGATGACTTGGTTCATCATTTCACGATGTTGTTGCTGACTCTGTTCATAAAGGTGGCACATTTGGGAAAGTGCCGTTTCACTGTTCTGTTGACTCGACTGCCCTTGTGTGAAATTGTTGCGTGGTTGAGTGTCATAATCTCCCTCTGGCGGAGTAGGCATGGAGCGAGTCCAAGGACGAGACATTTTCACTCTGGGGATATATTTTGTAAAACTCATAAGAAAAGCGAAGATGGTCGCAAAAACAAATCCAAAATTGCACAAGGATGGCAAATAATTTAAATGACCAAGATCACTTAAGAAAACAAATCGAATTGCGCACGGAGAAGGACTGCTCATTACATATCTTACACGCGGGTGATAATTATACAA
The DNA here is from genome assembly GCF_018294505.1 of Triticum aestivum. Lineage (NCBI taxonomy): Eukaryota > Viridiplantae > Streptophyta > Magnoliopsida > Poales > Poaceae > Triticum > Triticum aestivum. The sequence goes on along the minus strand of NC_057807.1, from coordinate 691,733,680 downwards.
TACATCACTCAGGATATGCGTACATAATCCTGACATGTTATTTACGCTAGTGCACTTCTCCAGTTCCTACATGATGCGCAAACAGGCTACTTCTCACAACCTATGTACATATCTTACAAAGCGGTACATCGCATGACGGGCAAGCGCACTCAGCCGGAAATGTTGACGATCTCCTTGGCCCTGCCAAGGGTGAGGCGCAGTGAGGCTGGGGACTCGACCTCCTCCTCACTAATAGGCTCCAAACATGAAGGGCTGCGTCGGGTAGATGGAGCGGGTGCCAGGGGCGGAGCAACACGAATAGGAGTAGGCACAACGGGTGGTGTAGTGCGCGCTGGAGTGGGCGCAATGGCCTGGTTGAACTCTTCGGTGGTAGGCAGGCGACGAGTAGGTGCATAAGATGCCGATGACGAGACAAAAGTCAGTGGCGGTGCGGCGGGCAGGAGCTCCCTCCTGTTGGCGGCACAGCCATGGACTGAGTCCATGCGGGCAGCTACAAAGTCGTCCACCAGGTTGTCGAAGGCTGCTTCCAGAGCCCGGAGATACTCAATAAGCATCTCAAAAGCCTCATCTCGTTCTCCTCTGGGGCAGGAGAATGCGTAGTGACAGGTGTAAGGCACATGGCATGGAAGATAGCGGTAGCGACGAGTCTTCATCGCGGGAAGGACATCCCTGAGGCGAGCTATCGCCTCACGGGCTGCCATCTGCATAGCATGCCTCTCCGTAGGCATGGCTCTTCCCATGAACCGGAAGCGGCGTAACTCACCACGCCCTCCCCTGAATTGCACCGTGGCCTGGTGCATGGTCAGACTGTCGTTGACCTTATGCTGGAAGAGTGTGAAGACTGGGCGCACAGACGGCCCCATCGCGACCTGAACGATGAAGGAGAGAAGCTTGACGAACCCATCGGGCACGTTGGCGAAGGTCTGAGACTCGCAGCTGTTGTCGGTCATCTACAAATGTAAGCAAAAATTCTGAATGGTCAGATCATAAATTTATGCTGACAGTCAGAAAATGACTACAATTGCAAAAATATAAATTAGCTCTATCATGCTAATAACCAATTAGCGATCGCACCTAGTGGCTTCCTACAGTCAGCCTGGCTCTGGTACCAAGCTTGTCACGACCGGTTTTCCAATAAAAATATTTATTGAGAAACCAATCTTTTGAGTCCAGTATGAGAGAAATCCTCCTCACTGGTAGACAAATTCTTGATACAATAAGCCAGTAGCATAGGGTATATTACAGGGTTGAGCTAGGGCTGCTCAACAAATTATTACAAGCGCACCAATAATTATACATAATGGCGGATATAACACAATGGTGTGGTGGCATACTACTGACTCGAGGATAAAGTGATGGTGGAATAACACAGTGGGAGTGTGATAACACGACTCTCAAACTGGCATCTCATCGAGCGTCGAGGTGAGGCTCGATAAATTTATTCGGGTTGCGGAAGCGGATATAATACAGTGACCAAATCCAGGATCGCACGAGACTGACTGGGATTCCTCTAGGCGTCAGACTCGCTATCGAACTCTTCATCCATGAGATCGCCTTCGTCAGCATCTGGCCAAATCAACAAGCCAGTGAGTACTTTGAAAGTACTCGCAAGACAGTTCGGACGTAAGATATAACAAATGCATGCATGAATGCGTCATGATTAATTCACCAATGTACATTCAAAAATTAGCATAACGAGGTAAGTAAAAGGGAAACGGCAGTAGTCCGCCTGAAATCCCACAAAACATAAATGAAGACCGATCGGGTGTCTGAAGCGACGCCTCGAAAGGTGAACACATAAATATAAGGAAATGATGCCACAGTCGGGCGTCTTAGCGACACCACATAAAGGCTTTTAAAAGAAATGCCACAGTCGGACGTCGGGGCGACATCACAGAAAGGGCTTTAAAAGAAATACCACAGTCGGGCGTCTTAGCGACACCACATAAAGGGCTTTAAAAGAAATGCCACAGTCGGACGTCGGGGCGAAATCACAGAAAGGGCTTTAAAAGAAATACCACAGTCGGGCGTCTTAGCGACACCACATAAAGGGCTTTAAAAGAAATGCCATAGTCGGACGTCGGGGCGACATCACAGAAAGGGCTTTAAAAGAAATACCACA
>NC_057807.1:691723604-691731548 GCF_018294505.1 Triticum aestivum | reverse complement strand
TCTTCATCCATGAGATCGCCTTCGTCAGCATCTGGCCAAATCAACAAGCCAGTGAGTACTTTGAAAGTACTCGCAAGACAGTTCGGACGTAAGATATAACAAATGCATGCATGAATGCGTCATGATTAATTCACCAATGTACATTCAAAAATTAGCATAACGAGGTAAGTAAAAGGGAAACGGCAGTAGTCCGCCTGAAATCCCACAAAACATAAATGAAGACCGATCGGGTGTCTGAAGCGACGCCTCGAAAGGTGAACACATAAATATAAGGAAATGATGCCACAGTCGGGCGTCTTAGCGACACCACATAAAGGCTTTTAAAAGAAATGCCACAGTCGGACGTCGGGGCGACATCACAGAAAGGGCTTTAAAAGAAATACCACAGTCGGGCGTCTTAGCGACACCACATAAAGGGCTTTAAAAGAAATGCCATAGTCGGACGTCGGGGCGACATCACAGAAAGGGCTTTAAAAGAAATACCACAGTCGGGCGTCTTAGCGACACCACATAAAGGGCTTGAAAAGAAAGTAAAATACAATTATGCCACAGTCGGACGTCTGAGCGACATCGCAGAAAGGGCTTTTATTCACAAGTAAATAATACTCATAATAAACATTCAATTTATGACAATAAATGGGTTAGTCCATTCACAGAAATAATCATTTAACTGGACTTAGCACTCAGGCGATTCACCGGAGTCTCTGTCATCAAAACTGAAATTTGATTAGGATAAGATAATATCGATCTTGGACATGGAATAGATGATTTGGAGGAAATATATGACTCTGCAGAGTTTGTACAAAATTTTTCCCACAGCCAACGGATTTCCGTAGTCCCGAAGGACTAGTTCCGTTTACGGTTTTTCGGAAGAAAACACAGCTATCCAGTACACACCCATCCTACCTCTCGATGCCAGGACTCACCCTAGACATCGTCCAAGAAAAACTTTTGAGACGGGGAGATCACAATCTCGAATAGCATGGGATCAAATTTATATACGCGCGCTCTAAGGGGTGCCCCCCTCTCGGTCCCAACCGGAAACACCCATGCCCCCTGACCGGATGACTGGCTTTAATCCAGAGCCATGGAACCATCATCACGGCCTCTCCTTTTTGGTGTGTACCAAGAAGCGGTTTACAACTTACTAAGCCATATTCCTTACGAAAAATCTGTGGTAGTACAAGGAAGGAAGAATGGAAGGAACTGGAATGATACAAGTTGACATTGAAGTCACATAGTCTGGCATAAGCCTGGCATGCTACAACACTGCCATCTTACCCATCCTCATGCCAACACATGGCCATGCATACTCACATCCATCCACTTATGGATCATCGAACTCACTTACCTCAACATTGCATAAAATAACGTTCTTCGGTATGCTCATCAACATGCCATGAAACTAACTAAATGCAAAACATGCCAAGACACTCATCATATCAAAAGTTCAAACATGCTTGCCTGGTTCAGAGTAGTCGGAGCCTAGCTCGGTGAAGTTCGCGGCTCCGTCACCTCCTTCGGTATCTACGGTATAAAGAAAATATATGCGCTATCGTAAATACCAAGGGGTGCACAAAAAGTATTCCAAATATTTTTCAAATAAATCTGATAAAAAACTAGACAAAATTTGAAAGAGAACAGAAAAAGAATCAATCAAAAATACCTTTCTGTTTAAAAGTTATAAAGGTTTTTGTCCAGGGACTCATCTGTAATGAAACAGAAAGTTCCCAGGGGCTAGCTTATAAAAACAGAAAACGCTTCGGCAGAAACTACGCCAGCCCAAAGGGAAAGCGCATTTGGCAGAAGGCGTTTTCATAAAACGCTTCGCTTAGAAAGGACAGAGAGGCTGACAGCGGGTCCCGCTTGTCAGGTTTGAATATACGAACGGGGCGGCAGATTTCGCCGGTGCCTGAGAGACGCGGTGGTCGCCGGCGGCGATCCACGATGAGGCAGGGGAATCGGAGGGTACCTCCGTGTTCAGGGCACTTTCCCGCGTCGGTTGGTGGTGGTGGTGGTCGCGGGCGAGTACCACGTCGACGGCGAGCTTCGCTCCGGTGGACGGCGGCTCGGGTGGTCGAGGGACTCGTCGGAGAGAGCTGCGAAGGACAAATTGATGCTGGCGTTAGCTTACTGGGTGCTAGAGGGAGTAACTGACGGGGTTTGGGCGCCGGAGACGGCCTCACCGGAGCGAATCATGGTGGAGGCCGAGGCGGATCGGGGCGGCCGGAGTTGGGGAGGAGACCTCCTCGAGGTCCTCCGGGTGGCTTGGCAGAGCTTTGGTGAGGTGTAGAGGTGGTGCGTGCTCGAGGGTGAGCTCGGGGGCCCTTTTTATAGGCGGCCCGAGGCGGTGGCCGTGAACGGGGGTCTCCGGTGAAGATTACGGCGGCGCAGGGCTTGGTCGGGGGTAATTAGGGAGTTGTGCGTCATCGTTGAGGTCCACTGGTTCCATTTAGGTGCTAATCGGGCTGGGATTTTGTGCTATGGGCGAGTTCGACAGAACGGGGCGGCGCGGGCCCGTCGGCGGCAGTGAGCACGTTCCGTGCTTGCCGGGCCACGGCGACGGTGCCACGGGCGTGCGCTGGCATGCATGAGGCCACGCGGAGAGTAGAGGGGCGTTGGGCGGCGCCGAACGGCGTTGAGCCGCCGTTCCGTCCCCTGTCGGCTACCACGGGGGTTCGGCCGCCGCAAGACACGCCGGCGCGGGCGGCCAGGGGCGCCACCGACGCTGGGAAGACGCCAAGCGCGCGTGCGGGGGTGCTGGCCAGGGAGAAGAAGCCGCGTGCAACGCGCCAAGCGCACTGTCAACGCGTGAGTGAAGCTGACGGACGAAAAACGACACTGAAGTCTGAATTTTTCTGAAAATGAACAACAACAGCGCAAGCAAGGTGTTCGACAGAATGAATTTGGCCTCTGGGGATTTTTCCTTGAGCTGAAACTTGGTGGAGTGGCTACTCATTGCTCCAGTAGGCTGCATGATTTTTGGTGGAATTTTTGGAGGAGTGTAGATATGAATTTCACCAAATTTGGCAAATCTGGTCCAAACTTGCAGAGACTGAATTTTGAAAAATTTGAAAAGAGAAGGAGTGGATCAAGATGGTTCTGGGTTGTGGGTACAAAGGACTTTCCAGGAGAGTTGGTTTGAGGTCAAAACTCAAATGAAAAAGGGTACTTGCTTTGAAAAACTCTCAGGCTCCAAATAATTTTCAGAAATGATTTGAGGGGAAAAATAATTATAATAAAATCCAAAACTTGCTTGGATTAGTTGGGACAGAGAACTTAGGTTGATTACAAGGAGGAGGGGAGGTTTTGGAGGGGTTTTATCACATGGGCAAAATACAAAGTCATGGGTGGTTTTCAAGATATGAAAATCCCAAATTTTCATAGAGCTTCTTTTTAAAAGAAAAAGATTAAACTCACAAAATAATTTGAGAGGGAACCAACAGAGAAAAAGTTTCAAAAGATCAAATACCATAGTTTGAATAAAAATAAAATCTTGCCAAAGAAAAGGAAGTTTTTAAGAGGAAGGTTTTCTGGAAAAATTTTAAATGCCCTCTTTTAAAATCCAACAAAGTTTTTGATGAAAACCAAATTAAAATTTTGGAGTGTCACACCTAGTCCACTAACCATGCCATTTACGTTGTTTGATGGCGCAAATCCACTCCTCTGGAAGGATCTCTGTGAGCAGTACTTTGCTATCTATGGTATTCAGGAGTCCGTTTGGGTCCAGATGGCTACTCTGAATTTTTTCCCCTATGTCACGACTGGCATGGCGTCCCCACTAGCCACGACGGCCCCACTGGACAGCGGAACCACCGAGCCACGGCCAGACGAGGTTGACGAGGTCAAGGCGCGCTGGAAAGGGGAGACCAGTGGGCCCGCGTAGTCAGAGCACGTTGTGTGGGTGTGTGGCCTGCGTGCCGTGGGTGTTACTTGGCGTGGAGAGTGGGTGAGAGGGTATCGATTATTGTATCAACATTGACTACAAGAAGCTGAACTTCTCTGCCGGCTTCCTTCTTCCTCCCTTCCTCCCTAGATCTAGATCAGGCCCCTTACAACTTGGTATCAGAGGTCCAGCATCCTGGATCCGCTCTACCAGAAGCCCCGATACCAAACCAAAGCAGCGCAACAAGCGGCAGCCATGGAAGAGCAAATCGCCGCCCTGGCCAAGGCGGTCCACGATGGGCGCACCGCCAACGACGCCCATCTCGACGCGATCCAGCAGTCGCTCGAGCTCTGGCGGCCGGCGGTGACCAACCTGCAGCAGCAACTCGACGAGCTGCGTACCTAGGTCGGCCGGATTGCCCTCCACCCCATGCTGGCGGCGTCTTCAACATCACCTGAGGGCGCGGTGGTGCAGCAGGCGGCGTCTCCTCCGATCGACGACCCCGAGCACCACGGGCCAAGTGGCCACGACAAGAACATCGACTCCGGGGGCTCGGCACATGGGGTAGTCACTACCCTGACGCCGCCTCCGGTCACGGGTGAGTCTCTCCGACCCCCTTTCCCTTCAAGATCGGGCGAATCGGGCTGGGATCTGGCACATCCAGTCGATCTTCCACAGGGACCGCATGGTTCGTTTGGGGGGCATAGCAATTGGGCCCTTCCGCGGCTCGATTTTCTGCCATTCGATGGCGAGAACCCCCAATTTTGGAAAAACAAGTGTGAAAAATATTTTAGTGTTTATGGAGTTCAGAAAGAGATGTGGGTGTGGGTATCTACTCTCCATTTTGAGGGTAATGCCGCGCGTTGGCTGCGGGTGCAGGAAGCACACGGCGTGTCCTTCACCTGGGAGACGCTCTGCTCTGCCGTGTGTGCCAAATTTGGCCGTGACCAGTACCAAGTTCAGGTTAGGCAGTTTAATATGCTTCATCAGATTGGTTCAGTTGCAGAGTATATGGAATGGTTCGACGAACTCATGCATCAGTTGTTAGCGCATAACCCTGCTTTTGATCCTTTGCTCTTCACTACGCAATTCCTTGATGGTCTCAAAAATGACATAAGAATTGGTGTTGCTTTACATCGCCCACACGACTTGGACTCCGCCTTTTCTCTTTCTCTGTTACAGGAGGAGCTGATGGGATTGATGCCCCGGAAGGACCAAGGACAAGCGCGACACCCCGCCCGCCCACTGCCAGCCGTGGGTGGATGACACCCCCGTCCAGTGCCGCCCGCGCCCCCAGCAGCGGCAGAAGATCGCCGGGCCTTGGACGCGGCTCGGGCAGCCGACCGGCACGCTGAACCAGCGCGAGGCGAGGACCGCATCGCCGCATTGCGCAATTACTGTCGCGCATGTGGTCTCTGCTTCAAGTGCGGAGAGCGATGGGGGCAAGGCCATCAGTGCGCTGCCACCGTTCAACTCCACGTGGTGGAAGAATTGTTGGAAATGCTACAGGCCGAAGCGCAGGACAGGCAAGGGGGTGAATTAGACTCTGATGAGGAGCAACTCATGTCCATCTCCAAGGTGGCGACCACAGGGGCAACAACCCCGCGGACTGTGCGATTGCTGGGCCTGATCAATGGCCACGAGGTGCTGATCTTGGTCGATTCAGGTAGCTCGCCCAGCTTCATCAGTGACGGAACAACTCAAAAACTGGAAACACAAGTTCAGCCAATGCTGCCCGTGTCAGTCAAGATTGCAGACGGGGGCACCTTGAATTGCTCTGGATACATACCTGCTTGTGCGTGGACGACACAAGGGCAGCAGTTTGAGACTGACTTCCGAGTTCTCCCTCTTGGTTCTTATGACATGGTGGTAGGGATGGACTGGTTAGAGGCGTGCGGACCTATGTTGGTCGACTGGACGGCAAAAAGGCTCCAGTTTCAGCATCAAGGGACATCTATTACTCTGGTTGGACTGAAACCCAAGCTGCAACAAGTCGAGCAAGTGACAATGGATCAGTTACTTCGGATGGAGCAAAGTAATTCCATTGCTCATGTGGTCTCTCTGTGTGCAATCGATCATCCCGAAAAAGCCATGGAAGTGCCTTCATCCATTCAACATGTCGTCGACAGCTTTCACTCAGTGTTTGCAGAGCCGTCCAAGCTGCCCGATCGACAACCCTGGGACCATACCATCCCTCTGCTTGAAGGAGTCAAGCTGGTCAATATCATACCGTATTGCTACACTCCTGAACAAAAAGATGAGATAGAAGCTCAAGTCAAGGAAATGTTGGAAAAAGGACTTATCACACCCATAGTTTTAAATAGCCGGCTATAGCTCCGCTATAGTTGTTTGAGGGTGTTGCCGCTAAATGATTTCATGTACAATTTGCCGCTATAGCTGTTTTTAGGGGTCGCCGCTAAATGCCATAGCCCGCTATTTAAAACATTGATCACACCCAGTACAAGCGCGTTTTCGTGGCCCATGCTGCTGGTCAAGAAGAAAGACCAAACGTGGCGCTTCTGCGTCGACTACCGTCACCTCAACGCCATCACTCTCAAGAAGACCTACCTGATGCCTGTGATTGATGAGCTGCTCGATGAATTGGCTGGTTCTAAGTGGTTCTCGAAGCTGGACTTGCAAGCGGGATATCATCAAATCCGCTTGGTTCCGGAGGATGAACACAAGACAGCGTTCAGAACGCATATGGGCCACTTTCAGTTTAGGGTGATGCCATACGGCCTCACATATGCTCCTACAACTTTCCAGGGGGTTGTCGACGCAGTGCTAAAGCCAGTTCTTCGCCACGGGGTCTTAGCATTCATGGATGATATCTTGATTCACTCAGAAGAGCTAGAAGAGCATCGACGGCTCCTGAAACAGGTTTTGCAACTGTTGGCTGAAAAAGATCTCAAAGCCAAGATGTCCAAATGCATGTTCACCCAAAAGGAAATCAGTTACCTGGGCCATGTCATCAGCGACAAAGGGGTGGCCACAGACAAGAGCAAGATTCAAGCAGTGCAAGAATGGCCGGAGCCACAGAATGTCAAAGAGTTGCGTGGATTCTTGGGGTTAGCAGGCTACTATCGGAAATTTGTTCGCTTCTTCGGCGTACTTAGCAAACCCCTCACTGAACTGCTGAAGAAAGGAGCGATCTTTTTCTGGACACCAACGGCCGAGGCCGCGTTCACCGCACTGAAGCAAGCATTGGTGCAGGCCCCGGTGCTCGCACTGCCAGATTTTCGGAAGCAATTCGTCGTTGAAACGGACGCAAGTGCCACGGGAATTGGCGCGGTTCTGATGCAAGGCGGGCACCCCGTCGCGTATCTCAGCAAAGCATTGGCCCCGCGAAATCTTGGCCTCTCGGCGTACGAGAAAGAGTGTTTGGCCTTACTTCTGGCCATTGATCACTGGCGGCCCTATCTGCAGCATTCAGAGTTTGTCGTCCGCACCGATCAAAAAAGTCTGCTGAACCTGACAGATCAACGCCTCAATACCCCAATCCAACAATGGGCATTCACCAAACTGATTGGCTGACAATACACAATCCAGTACAAAATAGGGGCAACAAATCGAGCGGCAGACGCGCTGTCCAGGCGTGAGCACAAGCCAGAAGTAGAGATGGCCGCAATCTCCGTCTGTAAACCTACCTGGTTAGAAGCTATCAAGCGCAGTTACCAAACAGACCCAGCGGCGCAGCAACGCATGACCAAAATGGCCTTGGCTCCGGACAGTGAACCTGACTACACCTTGCAAGATGGTATCTTGCGCTTCCGAGGGAGAGTGTGGATTGGTGAAGATATTGACACTCAGCAACATCTGATTCGCGCGCTTCATGACAGTGCCGCGGGAGGACACTCGGGCTTCCATGCAACCTACAACAGGGTCAAACGATTGTTTGCGTGGAAGGGGATGAAGCTCCAAGTCAAGACCCTGGTGTGTAACTGCATGGTATGTCAGCAAGCGAAAACAGAGCACATTTCGCCATCAGGGCTCCTTCAGCCATTGCCAATACCTCAAAAGCCATGGTCAGTTATCTCACTCGATTTCATTGAAGGATT